>NW_020954595.1:14818902-14868509 GCF_900497805.2 Vombatus ursinus | reverse complement strand
CCTTCCTTTCTTCCTTTCTCCTTCCTTCTTTCTCCTCCCTCCCTTCTGCCTTTTTTCTCTTTCCCTTCCTTCCTTCCCTCCTTTCTTTTTCTTTCTTCCTTCTCCTCCTCCTCCTTCCCTCCCTCCTTCCTTCCTCTTCTTTCTTTTTTCTCCTTTCTCTGCCCTCCTTCCTTTCTTCCTTTCTCTTTCCTTCTTCCTTCCTTCCTTCTCTTCCTCCCTTCTTTCTCTTTCTTCCTCTCTCTTTTCCTTCCTTCTTTCCTTCCTTCCTTTTCTTTCCCTACTCCCCCCTCCTCCAAAAAAATATCTTCCTTGTAACCAATACTCTACAAAAAAAAGAAACACACAAAACAAATCAAAACGTGAGCTATGTCTGACAACATGTCTCTCCTGCTCCTTGAGCCTCTCCCGCCTCTCAGCCAAGAGGTTGGAGGCATCTGCTGTGGAAGGAGACCAGCCTTAGTGTGCTGGGGCACTGGCTGCCGAGGCCCAGTCCTTTGGAGTGTGCCCCGATTTGCCCCTCTTGGCCCCAGCCGGAGCATGTCCAGATAGCCCTTGCTCAGTTCCAGTCCTCCGTGTGGGTGGAGTGCAGAGGTAGAACTGATGATTTAGCAGGTCCTGAGCCAGAAGTGCTCAGTTTGCATACGAAGCAGATGCCTCGCATCTCTGGCCGTAAGGAAGGCAACAACGGTAGTGAGCTGGAGGATGGGGGAAGGGTGGCAGCTCTTAGGTGAACCTGAGTACAGGGCACCTTTGTCCTCCTCTGACCCAGACAAAGTTTCAGAGTCGACAGAGAGGAAAAGCCCCGGGAGAGGACCTGGGGTGCCTCCAAGGCCCCACACAGAGCCAGGCTGAGGACCCTGATCTCCCCAAGCGTAACTCAGCCCTCTTTACGTGGCAACAGGCACTCTACCTCTCTCCCACCTTCCTGAACACTCCTCCCCTTCCTTCCCTTCTGTCCCATGGCCTGCCCACTGTTCCCCTAGCACAAAATTCCAACTCCCCTGTCTGGGACTCTGCCCTGGTTGGCTCCCGCTCTTGGCATGCCCTCCCTCGCTCATTTCAGCCTCCTGCCTTAGGCACAGCTAACACCTCCAGGAGGAGGCCCCACCTGAGACCTCCCCTCACCACCAGCTGAGCTCCTTGAAGGCAAGGAGAGGGACTGTGCTCACAGCAGGAACTTAATAAATGCTTATGGAATTGAATTGAATCCAGTGCAGCACAATGCCGATGAACATGACACGAAGCAGTGCGCAAGTCTGTCAGAATCGCGATCTGATTTTCAGCAAGTCCTCCCAGCTTTCTCGGGGTTGCATTTGCAAGGACCACACCAGGATGGATTAATGAGCATTGATTTAATTAATGACTGCACTAATATGCTTGGGTAAATAAGCCTCCATGAAGACGTTAAGAGGGTAGACAATTTATTGAGTAAATTAAGCGGTCTCTTAAATCAGCACACTTTCCCAGTAAATGTGGGGCCCAAACTATCTTTTTATTTCAACATTACCATGCGTGGATGTCTTGGTTTAAAAATGGCCAATTACCCAAATGAGAGCAGGGCGCCCTCCTGGCACCGCTCACACTCTCAGACCGGATCCCAGGAAGATAGCTATCAACTGCTCTCCAGCCAAGAGGCTTAGTACTGTGGACCTGGGGCCCCCACCAGTGTCTTCCCCATTATCACTCAGAGGAACTCTAGCTTTCAGGAAAGGGATGAACTGAGAGTACACAACAAGAAAGATGCTACAAAACAACCCCTCCAAGTCCAAGGGTACACACTCCTCTTACACACATAAAGTCCCTGGGTAGAGTGGACAAACATAAGTATGGTTGGTAGTGAGGCCCACGTAGACAGCCAACCACCTCAGCCAATTATCACTTTCCCTTTGTGGAGTAGGGTAAAACCAGGGAAGGCTTCCTGGAGGAGGCAAGTTTTCCACTGAGCTTTGAAAAAAGGGGATGCTCATAGATTGATGGAGGATATAGAGGAGGAGAGGGGCTGCTTCAGGTGGAGAGGGCCCAGGTGAGGTGGTCTGGGTCACCAGAGAGGGTAGTGGTAAGGAAGTGATCCCTAGAGCATATTGTAGTATAGGGTGTGGAATGGTCCGAGAGAAGTGGTTTCCAGGGTGGTGATGGGTGGGAAGCAGGCCTGGGGGGAGGGAGTGGGAGAAGTGACAAGGAAAAAGGGCATCCTGAGGGTTGAGCAGCTGATCCAGGAGGAGAGATCAGGGCTGGGGAGATGGGGCCAAGGTGTCAGAACAGCAGGTGCAATTGGATAGGGGACAGAATAATAGAGGCTCCGGGCAAGGAGCTAAGAGGAATGAGGCCACTTGTTCTCCCTCTCTGGGTCTGGGAAGCAAGAAGAAACTATACTCCGTAGAAGATACACAGAGGGTCCAACTCAGATTCTCAGTCCTGGCTAAACCAGTTACATGCAGGAGGTGAAAGAATGAGAGGTTCTAAGAGGTGGAGGAGAGGAAGGACAGAGAGAGAGGCACAGAGGACAGCTTGTGCAAAGGAACGGAGGCGGGAGACCAGCAAGGACAGTCCGGCACTGTGTAATAAGGCTGTGCTTGGTAAGGTAGATTGGAGCTAGGTTGGGAAAGGCTCAAAATGCCAAACGTTTGTATTTTGTCCTAGAGGGGTTAGGGAGCAACTGGACTTTCCTGAGTAGGGGCTGGTGACACGGTCAGACCCGCACTCTTCAGAATAATCCCCATGGCAGCCATGTGGAGGCTGGACCAGGCTATGGGCAGTGTCAGAGGGGAGAAAGGGGCATATTGGAGAGATGCTGCGAAAGTGAAATTGACAGGCCAAGGCACCATGTTGGATATGGGGAGAGAAGTAGTGAGGAGTCCAGGATGACCTGAGGTTGGGAGCCTGAGGCATTGGGAAGAGGGTGTTGTCCTCCACAGTAAGAGGGAAGGCAGGAGTGGGGGAGAGTTTAGGGGGAAAGATAATAAGCTCCATTCTGGATATGTTGAGTTGAAGTTGTCTAGTGGACATCAAATTGGAGAAGTCTGAAAGGCAGTTAGAGATGTGAGATTGGAGGTCAGAGTCAGCAGAGAGATGGGGCAGGATTCTTAGATTTGAGAATCCTCAGCATAGAGATGGGAGCTAATGAGGTCCCCAGATGAAGCAGGACAGAGGGAGAAGAGAAGAGGGCCCAGGCCAGAACCCTGTGGGCCACTCACGGTTAAAGGTTCACCTTGGACTGGAGTCAGGCCACCTCATCATGCCAGCCAGAGCTGAAGGAGGGGCAAGGGGTGATGGGAGGTGAGGAGCAGGTGAGAAGGGGGAGTTCCTAGAGAATGGCCTCCATTTTCCCCATAAAATAGGAGGTAGGGTCTCAGCTGAGAGGATGGGGGGAGGGAAATCCCTAAGAGCTTTGAGGAAGTGAGAAGGTCTGGAAGAGCTGACAGGAGATGGGGGAGGGGGCTGACAAGGGAGGCAGGTGGGATTGCCCAGCAGTAGCAAGGGCCCAGTAGAGGCTGTGTCACACAGATTGGTAGTGGACCCCATCAGAACAGCTTAGTGGTTTTCTCCAGCTTCATTAGGCAGCTGGTGGGTAGGAATGACATTCTAACTGGATGTGTTCTGGAAGCCCCTGAGCCCTCTTTAGGCAGAACCCCAGCATCTGTGGGTTCTAAGCCCAGCAAAGCTCCTGGCTGCCCCATGACATCTGGCAAGTGCTCGGTCTTCCTCTAGCCAGGGCAGCACCAAGAACAGATCCTCCTCCAGCACGGTTAAGTTTTGAGGCTTTTCAAGGGTGGCCACAACTTCCTGGCCTCCCCAACGTCTCCTCCACCCTGGCATACGACAGCGTTTGATAAACATCCATTGACAACTGATGGTGTCTCCCTGCACCTGCCCACCCACCATGCCAAGGTGACCTTCCTGGTCACCTCCCTGTTGCCTGTAAGGGAGATGACAAACCCCTCCTCTGTCTGGCAGCTCAAGAAAGTCCTTCTTTCTCTGGCCTTTCTGGCCTTGTTTTCCTTGCCAAGCTCTGATGCCCCTTGACTGGCCTTGCCATCGTTCCTCAGACAAGGCCTTCTCCCTTCAGGCCATGTCCCATGCTGGCTCCTTCTTCCCCTCTGTCCATTAAAGCCCCTAGGTTCCTTCAAGGGCAGAGGGGCAAAGAGCATTCCTGGATGAAGTTCAGTGCCAGGGAAAGATCACCATGTTCTTGAGTCACCCCCACCAAGCAGCCTACACAGTCCACATGTCACCACCATCTCCATGGGTTTAGTCATTTTCAGTCACCTTTGACTGTTTGTGACCCCATTTGGGGTTTTCTGGGCAAAGATACTGGAGTGGTTTGCCATTTCCTTCTGTAGCTCATTTTACAAATGAGGAAACTGAGGCAGACAGGGTTAAGTGACTGACAGCAAGTGAGTGTCTGAGTCCAGATTGGAACTCGGGAAGAGGAGTCTTCCTGACTCTAGACGGGGCACTCTGTAATATGTAATTACTCATCCAAATCTTGGCTAAACCCACGTGAGCTCTAGCCACAAGGCAGATGGGTGTGAGTAGCTAGAGAAGTGAGGGGTCCCCAAAGGGCTCCTTCTGGGCCACCTTTCCCCACTTTTGAGATTTGGAGTGGTGAGGAGGTTGTGGCCTGAGAAGGCCATTGGTGTGCCATTATCGGCTGAGACCCAGGGACAAATAGGGACAGAGACCTCCTTAATTATACGCTGCTAACGACACACTGGGCAGCCTGAGGAATATCACAAATCTATTTCCTGCTTTAATTTTGTGCCGTGTTGTTTGAAATGCTAATGTAGCAAGAATCCTCAAAGGTCATAACTGAATCGTTTTTCTTTTTTGTGGGGGGATGGCAGAGCAAGAAGATGGGAGGGGCGATTGTCAAACAATTAAAAATGAACTTCTCTCGTTGTGCGGCTGAACAATGCTCCCCGTTCTCCTCCTTACAGAATCAGGTGCTGGCCCGCTGGTCATTTGGCCAAGCCTCAATGGCTTGGCTCTGAGCACGGCCTCACCTCGGAATCCTGCCACGCACAGTAGGGTTCTCCTATCCCTCTCCTACTGATGATGAGAAATAAATGAAAAAGACCCCAGCGTTCCCCCAAACTCTCTCATTAGGAAAAGTGCGAATTTAGCAGAAAGAGCCTCAGATCTTCCTGGGAGTCATTTATCATCCTTAGAAAGTTTCGGTCTCTCCCCATAACAAAGAGAAGGGGCCGGCGGGGCTGAGGGATGCGCTCTGCTAATTGGCGGCGCTGTGCGCTGAGTGCCTGAGTTTGAAGCTGGGCACCGACCCCCGATGGCATCTCAAGGTTGCTTCCTTACAGTAGAGTTAAGACCCGGTTCTTTCTCTCTGAAAGGAAAAAATGCTCTTCTGAGCTTTTCCTTTCTTGATCTGGTTCCCTCCTCCCTGACTGTCATGGTGGGGAAGTGGGAAGGCTCCTGGCTCCCCAGGGCCGCCGCTTCGAGACCCTCCCTCTGACACCCCCAGTCAGCAGCCTCTCCTCCTCCGAGCCTCCTGTGCAGATTCTGGTGGTCCAGGACATTCTCCTTCCTCCCTCCGGGGCTTCCGGGCCGGCTCGCAGTGTTTTCTGAGCCTTAACTCCTCATTCTGGGGGACTCCAACGTAGATGCGAATGTTTCCTCAAACAGCCTCACCTTCCAAAGCTACCGTCTACTCAGCTCCCATGACCTACCCTTCGTTCCACCTCAGACACACACTGACCTAACTATACCCTGGAGCTTTAAAAAGGTTTAAGTTTTTTAATGAACAAAAGTCTATTTTCTCTTCCTCCTACTTCCTCTGTCTCCACTGGAGGAAAAAGAAAGAAAGAAAAACGAAGCCCTCGTAAGAAATATGCCAGTCGAGCCAAACAAATTCCCTTTGGCTATGTCCCAAGGTGCGTGCCTTATCTTTCGCCTGGAGTCCATCCGCGCTCTCTCTCTGGAGGTGGCGGCGCACTGCATCCTTTGTGCCCTGGAATCGTGGCTGGTCTCCGGCTTGGCCAGAGTACTCCGTCGAGTGTCTTACAATGTCGCTGTTATTGACGGTGCCGTCGCCCACAGAGATTCATTCCATGTCCGTGTTTGTGAATACCAAGGTTCCATTTGCTGATCAGAATCTGTTGTCATTCCAATCGACTACTGACCTTGTTCTCCATCCTTACCATGACCTCCAGGGAGTGGGTCCCTTAGCCTGCTGACACAAATGCTCTCAGACTCCGGATATCAGGCCCCTGCCCCCTGGACTGGTCCCCTCCTGGGAAGTGGCATGGAGAAGATGTGGCCCAGGTCAGACCAGAGTCACGGGGGAACACAGGCTGGAGGACAAAGAAGAAATGGGGAATTGGATTGTTCCAGAAGCTAAAACCCGACAGAGGTCAGTGGGCCGAGGGCTAGGACAGCCTCCCCAGAAGGCCACTCCAGGAGGTCTTGTAGCAAGCTTGTGGTCCACTCATCCCCCCAGGTCTCTTTCAGATAAACTGCTCTCAAATTATGTCCCCTCCATCTTGTATCTCTTGTACTTGCTCTTCTCCTAACCCAAATGTAATTTATCTCTCCATTAGCTGAGCCCCTGGGACAGATGGTGTCAGACATTCAATGCTGCACTCTAGCTGGTCACAATCTTTCTGGATCTTGACTCTTGCCCAGAGTGTTAGCTATCCTTTCCAGCTTTGTGTGGTGGCTGTGCTTCTGGCCAAGTCTTTGATAAACATGTCAGATAGGCCAGAGCCAGACACAGATCCCTGGGGCACTCCACTGCAGACCTCCTTACTGCTGAGACCTCCCATCCAATCAGTCCCTATTCCGCTGAAAAGCCAGAGAGATCCCACTTCTCTCTCCTTGTTTGCAAGGTTAGCACAAGAGCCTTTGTCTAGTGTTTTGTTAACAGCTAGGGAAACCACCAGACACTAATCTAGTTGTTTGACTAACCCCAAAGGGAAGGGGAACAGTCTGACCACAGGCTCCTTCTCACCTTTCTCCTGGTCCTTAGACACCCAAGGATGAGCCTAAACCCCCATTCTTAGTGACATCATGTAGGCTCTCTGTGATCCCTGAGCCCTTCTTCTTCCTTTCAGAGTGACCAGAGAGCTGCCCTCAAACCCGGGAAGACCCAGTGCCAGTTCTTCCTTTGGGGGACCATCATTACCTGTGTGTTGAAGTGCCTGGGAGGTGCAGCTCTGAGCAAGTCAGGGTCCTCTCTGTGCCCAGGTATTCCTCTGAGAATTCCTCACACACAGGAAAGCTGCTGGTTTGTTTTATTCTTTTTGGGGCTCCCTTGGGCCACTGCACTGAGGCTTGATGGGGCACCCCATGACCAGTCTGATGGGGCCCATCAGAGCAGGCATCCCCCGGTCAGCCCAGCTGGGCTCAGTCTCGCCAAGGTTTGAGAGAAGTTTTTCACATCCCATGGCCAGGACACTAGTTTTGAATAAGGGGAGCTGGGCAGTGGGAAGTGGGCGGGGCTAGCTGGTCCTGCCAGTTGGCCCATGGCCCAGGCCGCCTTGCCCCGGCTAGGGGCAGCCCCTTATAACAAAGACTTAAGTCTGAGAGGGTAAGCACTCTTCTGTACCCCCAGTTCCCCGCCTCTGCAGCGAAGGAGGAGAAGCTCATTTACTCAGCTCTTCTCTGTGGCCAACCTTGATCAATGTAGTGAGTGACTTGAAGGTTTCAGGTCCGTCTTATTGTTCTTTCCATTTACATTACTGTTGTCATTGTGTACATCGTTTTCCTGGTTCCAGAGAAAAATGTGTCACCTCACAGTGACCTGTAGAAGACTGAAATAGCATTTCTAAAAAATGCTCTGGGATAAAACTCAGAACATAATACCATGGGCCTGCCCATTGAGCCTCCCCATTATCACTGGTTTCCTAGGTTCCACTGGCCTGCATGCAAATGCTGCAGAGAGCTTCATAAGGAAGTCCAGAGCCTTCTGGGAAATTGAGAATCAGCGTCTCAGATCTGAAATCACCAGTAATCCCACAGCCAAAGCAAACTCTTGGGAGGGTGGCAAGTTTTCTAGCTAGGTGTTTTAGACCATCCTAAGTCCCTTCTTTTGGTCAGTGGTTCTGGGCCAGTTCCTCCCTATTCCACCTCCTGGGACCCTTAGGATCATGAAATGTTAGAGGCGGGAGGGAGCTCAGAGGTCATTGAGCCCAACCTCATCTGACAGGAGGAAAAATGAAGACATTTAATAAACAGAATTAATTAGCATAAATAACATAAAATGAATTGGAAAACAATCAAGGAATGGATAAACCCACTGCACAACATCAACTATTTTTTTGGGGGGGGGCTAGGCAATGGGGTTAAGTGACTTGCCCAGGGTCACACAGCTAGTAAGTGTTATGTCTGAGGCCGGATTTGAACTCAGGTCCTCCTGAATCCAGAGCCGGTGCTCTATCCACTGCATCGCCTAGTAGCCCCACAACATCAACTATTTTAAGGAACATCAGTAAGATTGGGACTTTAGCCTTTACCCTTCCATGGCCTTATTGCCAGAGCCAGTCATGATCAGACCTGCTCCAGTCAATAATTCCAGGAGCCTCTGATTTCCATTTCTAGAGGAGATAGTCCTTGGAAGTGACTTTGGCTGCAGTAGGAGCCAGGCCAAAGAGGGAAGTTAGTTAAAGCATGGCGTAAGTCTTGGGACAAGATCCTTCTGTGGTTTTAGGGCCATTTTGCCCTAAGAGACATCTCTCTGTGCACCCAATTTTACTTTAGTACACCAAAAATTAGAGAAGCTATGCTCATTTAAAGTTTCCATCAGCCACCATGGAAAGGAGAGAGAGAAAGAGAGAGGAAAGAAGGAAGGAAGGAAGGAAGGAAGGAAGGAAGGAAGGAAGGGAAGAGGGAAGGAAGGAAGAGGGAAGGAAGGGAGGGAGGGAAGAAGGAAGGAAGGGCTGCCCAGGTCTCCTGGTGATGTTCCTGTGCTTCTCCCTTTGTACTGGATGGTGTGAAGTCTCTGCCAAGCATGTGGGCATGCCATGGCATCTCTGGCTGATTTCTGCTCCTCTTGAGCGGCCATGGGTGGGTGAGGATATGCTGCTCCCATGGTCTCTGCTGGCCACAGTCAGGCAGGACTGCCTTAGACACAAAGCCATGCAATTCCTTTCTGTTTCTGCCTCCTAGATGCTGAGAGCCGAGGTGCTTTTCTGTAAGTGGAAGAATGGACTGGATGTTCTTCAAGGAAAGCAAGTCCCTTGCACACCCAGGGAGAAATATGGAGCTGTCTTTTCTCCCTGATAGGAGATTCTCTAAGTTTTCAGAGCTTTGCCCATGAAGGACCACTTCTCTCCAAAAGGAGAATCCTTTCCCCGAGTCTGGCAAGCCCTTTGCAACACAGAAGAGCCATGTACCTCAGAAGTAGCCGTGGGCATTATGTTTATTTGTTGACCTTGACTTCCTCATCACCCAGGGCAAGGTTAATTCCCTTACAGAGATCCCGTGCCCAGAACAATGTTGGGGGGTGGCACTCTGCCACAGAGCTATGTGGGCCTGACCCTGCGCTGTTTCTGAGGGCAAACATTTTCCTTATTCTGTTTTTACCTCTTGCCTGTGAGCAGCGAGGATGCCAGTGCCCTCATGGTCGGCCAGTACACCCCTGTGAGTGCCTGGTGTTAACATGGCACATGGATGAGGCATTTCCATTGTCCTAGACCCAAAACCTTGAGGAGAGAATGGGCAGAAAGGCTCCCCCTCCTCACAGCACCCTTTTGCCTTCCCTGGCTTCCTTCAGGCTTCCAATGGTCTCCCCTCCCTGCTTGCGCCCTCCCTCAGAGATGACCCCCCACGTTTGTCGTCAATATCTTGGACATTCACGGGTGTTGGTACATTGTCTTCTCATGTTAGAACAGCAGCTCCCTGAGGGCAGACTCTTACCTCTCTTTGCCCTCAGGAGCTCGGTAGAGCGCCTGGCACGTACCAGGTGACCAGTAAGAATAGCAGGCGCGTGCCGAGAGGAGAGGTAATTTATAAGGTGATTCTCGACCAGCCCATCACTGGCCTGTTTCCTCCCTGGCCTGCACACCTGCCTCCCTCTGCTTCCTGCTGGTGCTGGAGGAGGACGAGCTGGCCTCAGCCTCCCGAGTCTCCCTTCCCCGCTTTGAAAGTGGGCGTCGGCATTGGGGCCGCTTTAAATAGCGCTTGCCGTTAAATGCGCTGACGCCAGCGGCCCTGGGCCTTCCTGCAGACTCAGCAGGGTGCCTGCCTGCCTTCGGGAAGTTTCTGCGGTCGCCGTCACTCAGGGATCCCTATGATCTCCGGGCACTCAAAATAACCCTCCAAAGCCTGAGCGAGGGGGCCCGAGCCGGGCTGGAGAAAGCGCAGCCGGCGGTCGGGTTCCGTCATCAGGAGCTGTCCCCGGTGCTGCCCGACGCTCAGAGAGGGCGGGGTTGGGATGAGGAGCGGGCTCTCAGAGCACCGAGGAGGGGGCTGCAAGAGGGGGCCCTCCGCTCCAGATCTCGGGCTCGCCTTCCTTCAGTGCTGGGCTGGGCTGGTGCTGGAACTAGGGCAAGGCAAGCGAGCTCCTGTCCTGGGAGCGCACCGAGGGGCGGCAGCTGTCCAGCAGCAGCAGAGGAGCACTGTGTGATCTTCTGGCCTTGGGTGCGAAACTCGCCATGGTGCTGCCCACAGTCGAGGCCTGGGCTCTGGGCCTGCCTCCACCACCATCAGCGTGACCTGGGACAAGTGACTTCAGCTCTCCAGCCTCAGGACAGGGCAGTGAAGGTGCCTCCCGGCCCTGACGGTGCTTACAGGCAGCAGCCTGTCCTACCCTCTGAGTGGGGTACACCACCCCCCTGCCTTCCAGCAGGCTCCCTGTCTCTCCAGCAGCGTTTGTGTTTCTGAGCTTGGCAGGAGTCTGTTTCCCCCCAGGGTCGCTGGAGCTGAGACACCCTCCACTCCTCAGACTTGTCATCTCTGCTTCCACATCCTCAAGAACATGTCCTCCTTCACTCTGCTCCCACAACTGCACCCCTCCCCCATTGCCTTAGAGACCAGGGGCCTGGAGGGGCATGAAGACCTGAGTTCAAATCCTGCTGCAAGCACTTCCTAGCTGTTTGACCCTGGCTGGACATGTAACTTCACCTCTACCTGCCTCAATTTCCTTATCTATAGAATGAGGTTAATAATAGCACCTATGGGTTGGGGGGGGGGCAGCTAGGTAGCACAGTGCATGGAGTGCCAGGCCTGGAGTCAGGACGACCTGAGTTCAAATCCAGCCCCAAACACTAATTGTGTGACCCTGGCTGGGCATGTAACTTCACCTCTACCTTCCTCAGTTTCCTTATCTATAGAATGAGGATAATAATAGCATCTATGGGTGTGGGGGAGCAGTTAGGTTGCAGTGTATGGACTGCCAGGCCTGGAGTCAGGAAGACCTGAGTTCAAATCCAGCCTCAAACACTTACTAGCTGTGTGACCCCGGGCAAGTCACTTTATCCTATTTGCCTCAGTTGCTTCATCTATAAAATGATCTGGAGAAGGAGATGGCAAATCACTCCAGCATCTTTGCCGAGAAAATGAGTGTGTCCTCTAATTGGCTTAGAAAAGGAGAGGCCACAGGTGGGAACCTGAGGGGTGGCTCCAGGGGCCCAGAGTGGCCCTGCTGTCCAGGAGCCTAAAGGGGAGGGAATGGCCTCCTTTTGCTGGCCGGAAGGAGGGTGTGACTGGGGAGATGAGGGGGCTGGCACGGGTGATTGTACGAACCTAGCTGACCTTCACACAGTATGTGCTTAATGCAGAGAGAGAGTGTGACACCTGACACCCACCTCATTGTCCCCCATGAAGGCAGCCTTGGCGCACCCCAGATCAGGCCAGACACATCTGCCCCTCTGAGTGTGACTGAGCCATCAGCCTTGTAAAGCCGTTAATGGATTTTCCAGTGAATTGGAATGCCAGGCCATTAGGTAGTAGCCTATTTTAAGGCCAGAGAGTGCTTTCATCAACTTTGCTAGAGGTAAGACACCAGCTGAGAGCTGGGAAGGGGCCTGACCCATGTCTGGGCTCTTGATGACCCATATTTGTGCTCCGAGAAGAGACATGGACAGTTTGACTTCTCCCTTTGTTTGGCTGGTGGGGAGCAGAGTTCAGAGCCCAGAGCCCTAGAGTGTTGGGAAAGGGGAGGGTCCCAAGAGTGGATTCCAGCCCTGCTGGTTTAGAAGTCAGAAAGAGATCACACATGTGCCCATTGCTCAGATTTTTGTGGATCAAAGGAGAAAAGGATGTGCAATACACCACTGACCTTAAGGCATGTGTGAATTCTGGCTAGTTTTGTCATTGGCAGGTAGAAATATCAGGACCAGGCTGGCATGAGGCCAGGGTCCTGTTCATCCCAGTCTTTACTGCTTGGAGAGAGACAAGGGACACAGCCTTAGCCCCATTCTACAGATGAGTGACTGCCCTCAGTCACCCAGTTCTGAGGTCCAGCCATGCCACATCACCCTGTCCCATTGCTGGCTGTGGCAGAGTTGGAGCTGGAGGTCCGAGTTCTTGCAGTGTTCCCCTTCTCACTTAGAGCAGGGCTCTGGACACTGAGGCTCAGCTGACTCAGAAGGCTTCCCTTTGGATTTCGGCTGACCAGCATCTGCATTCTTGGGGAGACGTCATTTGGGGAAGGCCCCTTAGGGTAACCACCTGGTGAAGAGCTCCTTAACTTTTTAAGGAAAAGATACTTTACTGTGTGAACACCCTGGCCACAAATCCCTCCTCCCCCCCAAAAAGGAAGGAAAATGTCTAAGAGGAAGATCTCAGCAGCTGACCTCACTATGTCAGACATCAGGCCTAGCTTGGGTCCGTGGGAAGGGCGTTTGGATCCAGACCCATCTATCCAAGCCCTTCCTTATATTTCCCAGGGGAAGAGAGGGCTCTCTAAGCAGCCCCACATGGTGGTTTCTCAGCATTGCCATCTTAAGGCTGAGGGTCACTCTCTGAGTTCAGTTTCTGACAGGGCTGTGGCCCCAGAGAGGACCCTGAGGAAGGTGTGGGCCTGTAGGCCCCTGGACCACTGGAGCAAAAGGGCTCTGCCCTTGGCCAGACGCCTGGCTCCATGGCCTTTCCCTCTAGGTTTCCTGGGCTGCTGTCCCCAGGGAAATAGGGGACGTTTGTCCGCACACCCTCACTTGGCTCCCAGAGGCCCACCTGGGGGCTTGTGATGGCTGTTTGCAGCTCTCCCTGTTCAATTATGCACACCCAGCACAGTGACTGCACTGCGGGCAGAAATGAGAACAGAAGGAAAAGAGGAAGACGCTGGTCTTTTCCATCCAGCCCAGGGTCTGCAGGGATTACAGGGCATCACAACAGGGGAAAGGAATGAAAGGACATTTCTCCAAGTTTAGAACAGTGGCTTTTTATCCAGCTTCCACTGACCCCCTTGGTGGTCTGTGGCTGGGGCTTAGGGAGTCCATGAACATAGGTGGGAAAAGCATCACATTTATTTTCACTAACTTCCTTGCAAATCTTCGACTGTGAAGGTAGGCAACACTCCTTGATTCTGAGAATGGGCCTCTGGGCTTCACCAGACTGACTAAGGGGTCTGTGACCCAAAAAGGTAGAGATCCCCTGGTTTAGAATGAAAACTTCCAAGCAGCTGCAAGAAAAAGGAAGCCCAGAGGCAGGTTGACATGCCTAAGAATGTCTTTTTTCCACCTAGCTAGCTGGATAGTGGCAGATGACTTGTGTCTGACTCTCAAAAGAGCAGAAATAGTCAGGGCTGGTGGAGCTGAGACTCAAGTTTTGCGGCCGTGCTGGCTTAGCAGAGGCCACAATGTAGCTCGGAGGGCAGTGGCAGGAGGTCAAGGAAGGCACAGATCATCAGAGGACCCCAGCTGCAATCCCGTGTCAGAGGCTAGAGCCAGAGGAGCTCAGCCCTCTCTGCCTCTTCTCTGGCCGGGCACTCCTGGCAAGTCCCTCCCTCCTTTCCTGGAGTCCTGGTAACTGCTGGGGGAGCATACTTTGTGCAGGCCTTTCTTGTCCTTCATTTTGCTAAGTGGGACCCTGCAGGGAAGCAGGGGAGCCAGAGACAAGGTGTGATGGGCTGGGGGATGCAGTGATACTCCAAGCACTGGGCATGTTCAGAGGCTAGCACAGGCTTGGTTAAGGTCGGGGGCACCTCTTGGCTCCTTCACAACAGCCCTGCTGGCCTGATTTCCCAGGAAGGCTCTCACGGGATGTAGACTGTCCCTTTGCCGCTGGATTCTGGGGCATGGCCTTTGTCTGGGGCTCTCGATGGGCCTGCATTGCTTGTGGGTGCACAGTGAATGGCCATGGGCCAGGCTCTTCTGGCCTCTGAGGGCCTCAGCAATGATGCCCCCTTCTAGAGGTGATTGTTCTCTCGTTGGACTCATCAGTCACTGGCAAGCATAGATTAAGCACCTACTGTTTAGATGCTGGGCTATGTTGTGAAGACAAAGGTGAGTCAGACTCTGTCCTCAGCTGAGGAAAACAACACCCACAACCATGTCCCTCCGCACACCCTTCCACCCCCCACCGCCATGGAATGGACCTGGGGCTTCACTGCTGCAGAGAACTCCCTGAAAAGGGAACTCTCTTCGCCAATGAAGGCTAGCATCTTCTGACTTGCCCAGGGTCCCACAGTCTGTATGGAGCAGAGGCAAGGCTCTGAAGCTGTCTGTCTATCTACCATGCCGTGGAGGTGTCCAAGAAAACACAGAATGTGTACAGGCAAAGCATGGAGTGATTTTGTGTCTCAGGGCATTGGGGAGGCATCCTGCAGGAGGTAGCATCTTGAGCTTTGAAGGGAGCCTCGGCTTGATGAGGAAGGTGGTGCTCCAGGCACGGGGAACAGACAGAGGTGCTGTGAAAACACCTGGAGATGGGGGAGGTGGGGGACCCTGAGAGCCTTGGAAGGAGGCTGTGAAGCACTCATCCTGGAGAGTCGAGGAAGGAGGCAGAAGGGGCATGAGCATGTAGTGACCCTAAAGGCACGAGGGGCCAGGGAAACTTCCTGGGCTTCTTGACCAGGTTTGGTCGGCTCTTCAAGGACATCACTCTGGAGCTGTGTGGGAGATGGACAGGTGAGGCTTGCGGCAGGGAGACCATGAGGAAGCCATTGTCCTATTCCAGGACAGTGGTGATGGCCCGAGAGGAGGGGATGGAGGCAAGCAGGAACAACAAGACTTGGTGACTGAGCAGAAATGTAGGTGAGGGAAAGGCAAGAGTGGAAGGTACCTCTTAGGCTGTCAGCTGAGTGTCTGGGAGAAGGACTGTGCCTTCCCTCAAAGGAGTGAGGAGGTTGGGGGAGGGGAGGGTTTTGGAGGAAAGATGATGAAGTCACAATTGGATGAGCTGAGTGTGAGAAGCTTGCAAGGCACCCAGGTGGAGGTGTCCAGTAGGCTGTCAGAGGGATGGCATGTCTACACTTCCATCAAGGCAGGGTCACGCTGAGCCATGAGGAGAGAGGGGGATTTTTTAAGATGTGAAGATTGAGTTCCCCAGACCTTCCAGTGGGCTGGGGGACGTGATGTGTGCAGAGAAGGGAGGGGGGACCTCCTCAGTTTGTTGTTTCCAAAGAGAGAGTTTCAGGCCCTGTTTCCAGAAAATTAGAGCCCAGGGTCAGCCTTGGAGGAGGAAGGAGAGGGGAACCAGGAGAACACAGGCTGTTCTTGGGCACAGATGTCACCCCTGAGACCTTTAAGCCCTGAGGAGGTCCCTCAGTAGCTTCTAATCCAATCCACAAATGGCAGAAGCCCCCACATTACATCCCTGACAAGAGGCTGTGGCTGCTCATCCTGGAGTCATGAGCAGCTAAGGATGAGGGCCGTGTGTGTGTGTGTGTGTGTGTGTGTGTGTGTGTGTATGTGAGAGAGAATGTGAGTGTGTGTGAGAGAGTATGTGTGTGAGTGTGTGTATGAGTACATGTGTGAGTGTGTATGTGAGAGAGTATGTGTGTGAGAGAGTATATGTGTGTGTGTGAGAGAGTGCATGTGTGTGTGAGAGAGAGTATGTGTGTGAGTGTGTGTGTGTGTGTGGACCACAACCACTCTGAAGCTCCAGCACCTTCAGGGCACAAAGGCTGACAGCCAGTGCTGCCGTAGAGATCGGATCCTGGAACAGAGGAGAGCTCCCGGGGTGCCAAGTCTGGAGCTCTTGGGAATCCCCTGGGCTGACAAATGGGAAATCCGCTCCTCCTCCCTGTCTCCCCGGTTTCCCTGGTTTCAGGTCAGGGGTCTCCACAAGGCGCTGGGCCAGTCCATTCTTTCATTCCTTCCCCACAAACCCCGGGGGGTCCCAGCCACACCCGGAGGGCAGAACACAAACAAGGGGTGGTGCCAGAGGCCCTCAGGTCACCCTTTCGCGGTCAGTAATTCCCACTGATTGGAGGAATGATTGGCCATGGCCACCCAAGGCAGATGGAGGGCAGGTAGCCGTCGGGGTGGTGGGTTCAGGCCTGACTCTTCTTTCTAAGCATGGACCTAGAACCCCAGGGAGGGACTGGCGAATGCTACAGGGGCGGCAGGGACCTCGGGGACCAGCGGCCTCCCGCCCCTTTCTGAAGCCAGCTTTCTATGAGCCTCCCTCGGCCTGGTTGGAAATAAAAAGTGTTTCCCTCCTTCTGCCCTCAGCTTGCACGCATCCCGCCTTCGCTGAGTTCATTATCTTTGATTTATTAAAGTCAATTACATGCCCGAGGAGCATCTTTAACCACTTGAGGACCTCAGGCTGATGTGACTTTCCTCCAAGAGCCTGGTGGCCGAGATCAGACTGTCCTCTCCTTGGAGACGGCTGCAGGAGGGGGAGGGAGACTCTGGATTCTGGAGGCAAAGCCCGGAGCTGCCAGTTCTTTCCTGCTTGGCCTGGGCTGGGCTTCTCCAGTGCGTGCAGCCTGGGGGCTCCATCCTCAGCCGCTGCCGGGGCCATGCCCGGCTGTCCTCTGCGGCCTTGTGCCCTTGGCGTGGGGAGTCCTCAAAGAGGCAGGGGCCAGAGAAGTCTGAAGCATTGCAGGGCTGGGGGGGGGGGCTCCTTAGACCTTCTGCAGCCAAAGGTCCCCCTGGGCCGGCCACCATCCGGCCTCCTCCAGGGGGCCTTTAATGTGAATGAGCCCTGAAGGCCAGCATCAGACCCCAAGCACCGGCTACTGGCCTGGATCTGTTAATAATCTGACGCCCAGTTGAAACGAGAGTATGGAGCCTTGGTTTTTGATGTCTTAACAAAAAGCTTATTTAGGGACAGCTAGGTGGCGCAGTGGATAGAACACTGGACCAGAGCTCAAATTTGGCCTCAGACACTGAACACTTACTAGCTGTGTGACCCTGGACAAGTCACTTAACCCCGATCGCCTCACCCCAAAAATAAATAAATAAATAAAGCTTATTTAAAAACAGATATTTGGTGAATCCCCTCCCTGAGCCCCCAGCGGAAGATGGGCTATGACTGGGGCTGAAGTCAGGGAATGCCCTCCTGCTGCCCAGGCCTGCACCAAGCCCTGATCACTGTTTGACCCCTTTATTTACTCTGAGCATTTGTCTACATTTAGAGCCGGTCGTTTGGAGGGTGACAGTGGGAGTGACCTAATAAGTGAGAGTTAGAGAGGAGGAAAAAGGGGCGGTGAGCCTCCTGGAGATAGGACAGGAGCACTGCAGGCCTCTGACCCCTCAGCCTTTCCCTAAGCACAAGTCAGTCCCAGCTTTGTGCCTTATGAAACACAGTCATGGGTGGCCTGAGAACAAGGAGTGATCCGTCAGGCACAGCTTAGGAACACTGCTGGGGGAGGGTATAGGGGGAGTTGATCTACTCTTCAAAGAGCTTGTCTCCAAGTGGGGAGGGGCTGGGGCCGGGGAAGGTAGGAAGGAAGCATTGATTAAGTGCCTACTGTGTGTCAGGCACTGTACAAAGCTGGGGGATACAGAGAAAGGCCCCCAAATGGTCCCTGACCTCAAGGTGCTCATCTGGGGAAGGGAGTCATGATTTGGGGGTCCAGGGGGTCAGAACCACGGCTGGGATGGGAAGGGAGGGTCCCTGGGGGCTTGCTGAGAGAGAATTCATGGAGAGCAGGCTGGGGGGGAGTGGGGAGGGGGGTTGGGGTGGGGGTTGGGGGGGAGGCTCCAGGCACTGAGGGAAGCTCCAGGATGAGACCAGGGACATAGCCAGGAGGAGAATGGGGCATCATCAGTGTCTGGGCTGGCTGGATTTAAGATTGGGGGACTTGGGTTCAAATCCTGATTCTGATTATCCTCCTCCCCCATTTCCCCTGTGACTTTGATCAAGTCACTCTATGGGCCTCAGTTTCCTCGTCTGTAAAACCTGAGGGAGTCAGTCTGGACAATGGAAGTCTCTTTCAACTCTTTTTTTTTTTTGACTAGGCAATGGAGTTAAGTGACTTGCTCAGGGTCACACAGCTAGTAGGTATTATGGGTCTGAGGCAAGATTTGAACTCAGGTCCTCCTGAATCCAGGGCTGGTGCTCTATCTACTGCACCACCTAGCTGTCCCTCTTCCAACTCTTAATCGATGGCCCTGGGATCCATAGGTGAAGGGGATTTGGGGAGCCCTAGACCCTACCATCACTTCCTTGTCCTTTTCTGCCCTTACCAGGCATCTGTATACACTTCTGTCCCCAGACTCTGTCCTCAGGAAAGGCCACAAGAAACGCCTTCATGTTTTAGTATAAGTGACTGATGAGTCTAGGTATTCACTTTTTAACAAACAGCAAAGCCTCCAAGCGTGGGGGGTCCTCAAAGAGGCAGGGGCCAGAGAAGTCTGAAGCCAGACTTCTCTGAAAAGGCCTCCCTGCCGTTCCAGCTAGAGGCAGAGCATGGGGTCTGTGTCTCTGAAATCCAACACAGAAGCCATTGGCCAATGGGCAAATAAGGCAGGGCAGGGGACCTCCTCAGAGGGCCTCTCTGGGAGAGCAGGGACTGCCTTTGGCCTCAAGGCCTGGCACACAGTAGGTGCTTAATAAGTGTTTATCTTTGTTGACTGACCTGGGGGAGAGGTGGAGGCTTCTGCTGTTTTTTCATCTAGACTTCTGTTAATGCTCAGGGCTCCATTTATACAGTGCCTGGTGCACAGTAGGCACTTAATAAATGTTGATTTATTGATATGTCACAAAGGGAGCCTCATTGGGGCAGCTAGGTGGCGCAGTGAATAGAGCTCTGGGCTTGGAGTCAGGAAGACCTGAGTTCAAATGCGGCCTCAGACACTTAACACTTACTAGCTGTGTGACCCTGGGCAAGTTACTTCACCCCAATTGCCTCACCAAAAAGCAAAAAAAAAAAAAATGGAGCCTCATGGTTTGAGGGAAGCCTTGTTGTCTCAGATTCCACCCAGCTCCTGTGGAATTCTTTTGGGGCAGAATCCCCCCTTCCTCCCATTGGTTTTTGGGACAGACTTGCAATATGGGATTTAAAATGGGTCTAGGGAATTTTCTAGCCCTAAGATTTCAGGTCAGGACCCATGTGGACATGCCTGGGATAATGAGAGCTAAGGGCAGAGAGAAGGCAGGCTCCTGTTTGGCCTAATTTTCTTTGCTGTGCAGAATGTGGCTGGATGGGGAGGACCCGAGGGAAATATGACCAACAGAGGTGGACGGCCAAGATGGCGAGGAGAAGGCAGGAGCAGCTCTGGCCGAGGTCCCCTTGTGGGCTCCAGGGCAAGGGCCCTGTGATGGCTGAGCTGTGATGGAGAATGGGATGGGGAGAGAGTGGAGCCTGAGCTCTTGGTCAGTGAACTTGACTTTGCTCACTGGAGAGGCTAGGACGTATGGTCAGAGGGATGACCAGTGACCAGAAAGGAAAGGAATTGCCCCACGGAGAGCCAGTCTGTCCCAGTAGTCACCGGATTGCTTTGCTCGTGGATGTGTTCAGCCTGGAGAAGGGAGGGGATAGGGCTCGGTTGGTCTAGTTTCATCCCAGTGTCTCACAGAGTTTCGCTTTTTTGGAGGAAATGGTGGAGGTTGGTTCTGGGTCTCCTCAAAGGTTGGAATCCTCATCCATGGTCCATGACTTACTGACTGGGCAGTCAGGCAAAGCAGAGGAAGACCTCATGGACTGAACTGTGGGCACCATGTTCCTCAAATGGGTCGGAGGAGCCCTCTGGCCAGAAGGCCTGTGTAAGAAGCCTCTTGGAAGATGTTCCAGGCAATAATTCTCCCCATCTCAGAGGTGCTTGGTCATCTAAAGCTCCTTCTCATCTCTCTGAGACATTTGTGATTGGGAATGACCTTCTGGGAAGGAGATTCCCTGGCCAGTGTCTAAGAGCCATCCGCATTTACCCTGGGGAGCCAAGGAAGGCTTTGCTCTCCTCACATGGGCCTGAGGTTTCCCCTTGAAGTCTAGACATCAGTGGGAAGGAGCTCTGCACACAAATACACCCAACAAAGCAAGCACAGAGCAAGTCAGGAGACGGATTTATGTCTCTCCATTCCCATGATTGAAATGGTTTGAGCTCATTCTTCAAAGGGGCAAACCAGAAGATCAAGAAATGCTGGCTTTCTGTTTTTATGAGTGTGCGTAGCTTTTAAAGAATTGCAAAGCCTTTGGTTGAGAAAAGGGAAGAGCCAGGCCACAAATGGGTCACCGTGGGAAGGATCTGAAAAATCCTCCTCTCCAAATTTACACACGGCCATGAAAAAGTGGGTCGGGTGAGTGTAGGTGCACACACTGGGAGCACATGGGAAGGGTGGTATTGTCTCCATCCATCATGGCGGGTCCCAAAGAGGTTTCCAGGCCACACTTTGAGGGGAGAGTTGCAAACTTCAAAAGACTCCAGCAGGGATCTATGGCCAGCACAGCCTCTATCCCTGCTGCCACCATAGGGACAAGGAATGACTTTGTCATCCCTGAGAGGGAGCCATCTCTTCCCGCTGGCTGTGTGGCCAGAATGGGTGACATCATTAAGTCCACCTGACTGAGGAGGGACAGTCACTGTCTTTCTTCATCTCCATTGCTCTCCAGGCTCCACTCCCAACCCTCTGGCCTCTCTCTACCATGCATGCCACAGACGACTCCCGGACTCCTGACACCAGGCATACTCTCTGCCCTGTGCTTCCTTTTCTGAAGGCTGGTTCCTCTCAGTACCTCTGTTTAAGGAACATGCCCAGGCCAGCCATGTCTTCTTTCTTCCCCAGGCTCCCCTGAGACTCTATGACCTTTTTCTGAGTTGGCTTGGCCTGGGGAGCCTCAGAGCCTCTGTTTTTCTGTTGTTTGTTTCGTTAGTAGGGACACTTGGAATGAGAGACTCAGCAGAGAACTGATTCCCCGCTGGCCCTGGGCTGGCTATTCCTTCCCACCTCTATTGTGAGGCTTATTAGGTTTTCCTAGAATAGCTTCTCCAGGCCAGGGCCAGCGGGAGCCTGGAGGAGGATGGAGGAACTATTGACGGGTCTAGCCCCAGCGTGGCCCTGGCACTCTCGGCCAGCCCCTTCCTCTCTGGCCTGGGCGTCACGGATGCTCCTGCCTCTTCTTGTTCCTTTCCGCATGGCTGGCTCGTCCCCATGGTCCCCCAGGCATGGTTATTAGGATCTTTCCAATGAGGGAGCTGAGGCTTGGAGAGGCTGTAGACTCCCCAGCAGTTACACAGCTCATTCATCCGGGAGCCAGGATTCAGCCCAGGCTCTTGACTCCTTCCTTTCTATTCTAGTGTGCTCTTGTCACCTTTGGGACCTGGGCTCTTGGGCCTCCTGGGCCATAGATCTCTTGTTTCCCCAAGAGAACGGGGAAGCCCTTTGGGTGCTGCTGGAAGACAGACACACAGTGAAGACAAGTTGATGTCTCTGATCTCTCACATTTGCTGCCTTCATGGCAATGTTGCTGGTGTGGCCAGAACAGAGGATTGGTCATTGAGCCACCCCAACACAGCAAGCTCTTGAGTCCCCCCATGATGCCCTGACTTCAAGAGCAGTGCCCAGCTAGTGGCAGGGTGAAGATCTGAGAAAAAGAGAGAATGGGAGGAAGGGGAGGAGAAGGAGGAAGAGGAGGAGGAGGAGAGAGGCACCCGGCAGGCGCTTGTAGCTGGGACGGGCAAGGCACTCCCTGACATTTCCTCAGGACACATGGTCATTACTGTTCTGTACACATGAGCTCTGGAGCTCGCAGGAAGTTGGAGGCCCGCACACTTAAGAATTATTTCTGAGCTAACCTACTCCGAGTTGGACAAGCTCACCAGGGCTGCAGCCAGCGAACTCCTGAGCATCTTGACCTCATATGAAAGTCTAGGGTCAGCTGAGGGAATATGGAAGACGCTCTTTCAATGACCACCTTCTCAAAGCAGTATCTGCCAACAGAACTTGGTTATAGAGTTTAACCCCAAATGTGCCCAAACTTCTCTCCTCCCTTTCATCTTGCCTTTGGGTTAAGCCTTCTTTGTCCCCCATTTAGGAAATTCTTGACACTTAGACATTGAGAAACAGCTTGAATATTCCTTGTGTCTGTCCTCCTGGCTGACCCAAGCCGGAGATCACAGTCTGCAGAGACCCATAGTAATGCCTCATCATTTGAATCTTGCCCTCCTGAAGTCCTTTCATCACTCAGAGCTGTGACTCACCACGATATGCCAAGGGTCTGAGAAGCAGGAGTGACTCATGGCTGCAAATTCTTCATGTAACTGTGGTGGCTGTTAGAGAGGAGAAGAGGGAAAGGAGGGATGAGGAGGGGAGGAGAGATGAGGGGAGAGGAGGGGAGGGGAAAGGATAGCAAGGAAAGATAGGGGAGAGGAGGGGAGAGGAGAGGAGAGGGGAGGAGGGAGGAGAAGGGAGGGGAAGGGAGAGGGGAAGGGAGGGGAAAGGGGAGGGGAGGGGAGAGAATCTAGCTTCAGTCATGCCAATGTAGCCACTTTGCTCCAGCTTCTTATTTTAACTTTGTAATTATGTTTCAAGAGTTTTTTTTTTTCCTGTAGATGTAACATGGGGCATGGGTGTTGATGGAGGGTACAATTGGCTGGTCCCTAGTCCATCCTTTCCCAGGTCTTTCCTATCTCTTCTCTGGGAGTGGGGTGGTGGTGGCAGCGGGTGGTGATTTAGGGAATGATCTTTTCTCTGGTCACCATCCTTTCCTCCATACTCTCTTTCTCTCCAGAGATCAAATCAGCCATACCCTACTGTTATAAAAATCTGAAAGAGAAACCTACTACAGGAGTGAGTGAAGGAAAGCCTTTATTATGCTTCTCTTGAGAGAAGTGGGCACAAGTATTCTAGTAGCATGTGGGTGCTGGTTCAGCGGTAGAATCACCTTTTAAATAGTTAGTGAGATCCATACTCCATCCACTAGGGCTAGGATTGGTCTAGTTCATCTGAGTTACACTCTTCCTGAACTGCCCATCCCATGTTCCTCCATGTTCTGTTAACTCCTCCCACTTCATGCCTCCCATGTTCACACCCTTGGGGTGTGTCAATTAATATTCAATAAGTTTATTAAGAAAGTGCAGTGGAGAAAAGCCTTTGCCCTGTCGAGGCCCCACGGAGTGCAACCAGTTTAGCCTCCAGGGCTCTGTCTTAAGGAACTAGCTGTTTGTGGAATGTTTGGGGCACTTTCTGATTGGTTGAGGGACTATCCACAAGATCTTGGAAGTTCTTCTCAGAATCTCCTTGTCCTGTTGTGGAAGCCTAACTCCTAATCCTTTCTCTCACCTGTCACAACAGTTAGCTTGGTTTCTAGTTCAGACATTAGTAGTAGGGGAGACTAGAAAAGGTATCAGGTGTAACAACATAGTGGTCTCACTCTTGTCTGAGGCTGGCCACATCTCCTACCCTCAGGGTTCTCAGGGCACCCCTGACAAGTCAAGGGGAGGATTATTCTATTGCTATCAGCTTGAGCCCCCATTACAGTGTGCTTTCTTTTATCATTAGTTAGCAGGGACTTAATCTCCCCCCTCCTCTTCCATGAACTAATTAACATTGATTAGCTTTTACAAAGGGGGATTACTCTGAAGATACAGGAAGAACAGAAGTACCACTAACCCCTGGGGGGCATACTCTCTTCTACACCATCTTGGTCCCCGGGAAGATGGGTTCAGACTTAATCTCTACATTCACCCCACCAAAGCTCATTTCCAAATAAGGCATAGACAACGGATGAGCCTGGGATCCGTCCTGAAGGTCATTCCTGCTACTCAGTCAGCCAACAAGCTTTTATTATGAGCCTACTATGTGCCGTCACTGTGTTAAGCACTAGGCATAGAAAGAAGGGCAAAACTAGTCTGTGCTCCCAAGCAGCTCACAGCCTAAGAGAGGACACAACATGCAAACACCTCTGGACAAACGAGATATAAATGGGATAAATCCGGGACAAGCAGCAGAGAGGATCTGCTGAGAGAAGGCATTAGTTTGAAGAGGGATCAGAGAAGGCTTTTTGTAGAAAGTGGGACTTTCTCTGAGACATAAAGAAAGCCAGGGAGGGCTGGAGGTAGAGGAGAGGAGGGAGAGCATTCCAGGCGTGGGGGAAGTGCCCAGAGCCCAGAGATGGTGCCTTGTTGATGGAACAAGCCAGAGGCCGAGGTCCCTGGATCCAGGTGTGAGGCCATGAGGGTCTGCACTGGGGGGGGGGGGGGTAAGGATCAGAGGAGAGAAAGGGGCTTACATGAGAGATATTCCAAAGTTAGACTCGACAGAACTTGGCAGCTGATAGGTTATGGAGGGTTAGGGTGAAGACTCTCCTGGGGGGTTGGGAGGATGTTGGTGCCCTAGGCAGTAATAGAGAAGGGAGGAAAGGGGAGGGAAGATAACAAGTCCAGCTTTGGACTTGTTGAGTTTAAGATGTTTGTGGGACACCCGACTTGAGATGTCTGAGAGGCCATTGGAAATGGAAGGCTGGAGGTCAGCACAGAAGTGGGGACTGCATAAATAGATCTGGGAATCATCAGTATCAAGATGGTAATGAAATCTATGGGAAGGGATTAGTTCACCACTAGAAATGGTAAAGAGGAGAAGAAATGAACCATCTGTATTTTGAAGCAGCCTTATTTACTGCAGCTTAAATTAGTTTCAGTTCGGATTGGTTTAGAAATGACACAGAGTCTCAAGTTTGATTTATATATATGTATATAGTAAAAGTATTTATTATTAAAATAGTTATAAAGTATAAGTGATAGTATGTCTCAGTAAGTAAGCAATAATATTATAAGTCTCAATAGTTAACATATAAGTCTCAATCAATAATAATTTAAGTCACAATTGGTATCAAATCTTACCACAATTAGCAGAAGGAACAAAGAAGGCAGTTTGCCAAATAAACGCATAATCAGTGGGAAAGGAGCTGTTCTCAAAACATCCTTGAGAGCATTCCTGTTCCGGATGAATATCCGGTTCCTGGAAGGGTGGCCAGCCCTTCCTGGGAGCAAATACAGTACTTCTGTCTAGCTAGGAATAAGATTAATATGAAAAAGAGTCAGGGTTAAATTTCAGGTATACTGAGCTAGGTCAGAATGCCTTTTTGAATTCATTCATCACATCGTCCCAACCTGGTGAGAGCTTTGTCATCTGGTGTGTTACTTCTCCCTCCCAATTTTGTTCCTTCTGCTAATTGATAAGGAGTCTATTTCCATTATCAGCTAAGTCATTGATCCAAATGGCAAATAGCATGAGGCTAAGGAGAAGTCCTCAGGGCTCTCCCCTAAATATTTCCCTCTAGGTTGACATGAATTCATTGCATCATTAGTCTTATGCTCGGTCATTTGACCTTTTCAAAATTCACCAAACTAAACTGTCATTTAGCCCATCCTCAGAGAGATAAGGCTCATACTCTGGAGAGGAAAAGAGTTACTTGCATCACTGCCTGATCAAGATGTGGCTGTTAAATAGTGGTTTGGAATGAGGGATGGAATATTTGTTTTCCTTTCTCCTACGGTTTAGAAGCAGCTGCCACCTACGCCGTCATAGCCATGTACTGTGGTTTGAACAGAGAAAGATTGGTTGATTGGAGTATGGACACGTTTAGCTGTTCAGAAGAAGGAGGGTAAGGAGTTCACCTCTTAAGAGGTGAGTGTTGCTTAATTTGCTATGCAAATTGGCCCAGATAATGAAACATGGGAAGAGTCTGTTGGTAGATGCGCTGATGCATTGTTGGGGCAGCTGTGCATTGGTCCAACCATTCTGACTTTTGATTTGGAATTATGTAAGAAAAATGACTAAACGATCCATAGCCTTTGACTCAGCAATCCCAGCTCTGAACATATAACAAATCCAAAGGACTCAAAGACAGAACCAAAGGTTCAATATTGCAGAATATTGACTGTACAATAAGTTCTCCTTACGGTAGCAAAGCACTAGAAACAATGTAGGTGCTCAGTGCCCATGGTACATGAAGGTAACGAGTTATTATTGCACAGAAGACATTTTAAAAAGATCAGGAAAATGCAGAACAGTGTGGGAAGCTCCTTATAAACTGAGACAGGGTAAAATGAGAGCCCCAATGAAGACAATGTGGTAAGTGAAGAGATGCTCAGGAGGGACACGAGCCTCTGAGAAAGTGATAGGAAAACCAGGGAAGGTCCAAAGAGCAGAGGACAAGTCCTCCATCACAGCAAGGGACCACCCAGACACAATAACGTGTGCACCATCAGTGGGGCCGCTCCATCAGAGCTTTTTACTTCCTTGTTTTCTTTGGTCACAAGAGAGGCTCACATTTGGAGTGAGTGTGGGTGGGTGAATGGGAAGGGACTCCGACATACAGATAAAAGGCACCAAAACTGTATTTTAAAAAGAATTTTAGGCTATCGGATGCTACTTATCCTTCTTCTGTGTTCTTTGAAATCTAAGCTTCAAAAATCAAGAGTGAGTGTCAGACTGTCCTCCATGAAGTCCTACTCTAGAGTGGAAATTCTGGAAGATTCCGTCCCGATGGAGGAGATTTGAGGAGGTTCCTGGCAACAGACTGAGTCTGTTTTCCAAGGACTAGCCTTGTTAAGTACAGGAGGCGGCCACTCGGTGATGAATTTTTTTGACCTTTTCAACCTATGAAACAAAGAATGCAAAAAGGTCCTCAGCCCTGCGTGATCCTCTTCCTCTTCTGCCCTGATCATGGCAGAGGGCCGGGAATGAAGCCCACCACTTCTAGACCATCTATAAACTCTAACGAGGCTATTCTGAGGGTGGAAAGGGAGGCCATGCTGTGAGGAGGAGTGACTCCTCTTGGTCTGGACTTGGACAAATGGGACCAGGAGGCCGAAGGAGAGCAGGAGAGAGACCCACAGGGTGTCTGGAGGGAGGGAGGTGAGGCACCAAAGAACATCCTTCCAAGAGGTATTTGGTCATATGGTACTGCAGCACTCGTGATAAATATTTGAAAAAAGGTGACCATAACACCTTTGGTGTCGCTTATGTGGAGAATCATTTCTGAATCAGCTGTTTATGCAAAGCACCAGCTTGTTAGAAGCAAGTCGATCAATGAGCACAAAGAAGCACAAACTTCAGAGGAAGAATGAAAATGAGAACAAAGGCTCAGTGTGCAGCCGACACAACGTAATTCTTACCTATTTAAATAAGTCATTGATGAGAAATGAAAAAGGGTAGAGATAGTTGATAATCACTTCTTCAGAAGCTCAACCTCCGCAAATCAGCAGCCCTGAAGAGGAAGCCAGAGACCCTCTAAAAGGCTGGAGCTCACCCTTGACTCATTTGTGGAGAGGAGACACTACAGCCCAAATCAGCTCTGGCTTGGAGTGCCAGCTCCATTGTAAGACTTTTCGAAGGAGAACAGCGGAAGAGAATGTGTGCTGTCCTCTCAGAGAGGAAACAGAGAGAGACAGTGGAAGGTGAAGCTTGTTTAAAGAAAACTTGGTGAGAGACCGGGCCAAGCTAAGCCACTCCTCTGGCATTTAAGGAGGAAAATCCCAGGAAGGAGGAGAAAGATGGAAAAAATCTGTAAAAGTGTCCAAAGCAAACTTTGTCACCACCAAGGGTAAAAGGCCCATCAGCTTCAGAGCCTAACATGACAGGCCTCGACGTGCTCGTGCAGGAAGCAGGAGCCACGTTTAAAGAAACAAAGTTGGGAAAAGCAGCTGGCAAAGAGTGAATGCACACCGAGGACATCTGTGCTCCATGCAGGTGACACAATTATGCAGACATTGAAGAATCAGTGCAGGAGGGTCTGGAGGAGGGGGAGGACAAAGTTGTGGGAAAGAGTGGGCAATGAATCATTTCAAAATACACAGAATAAAGCTGAAGGAAGTTCAGAAAGGAATACAGACAACAGGGCAGTGTTGGAAATACCATTTAAAATGAAAAAAAAAAACACCTCCAGATAGGGGAGATTCATAATTTCATATGCAATCTTGTTTTCCCTGTTCTTCTTTGAATGGAGAAATGTTCATAGTTCTTGATATTTTTCAAGTTCACCATAATAAAAAGGAAAATTTAAAAAATCTTGGACCTTATTAATTCAGAGAATATCAGCAGCTATGGATCTATAAAAACCTGCTTTCCCATCTGTATTTATACATTTTTCATTAGAATCATCTGCACACAGATTGAGGACACCCTCAATGGTGATATTAGTGGGAAGCAGCCTGGCTTTCACCAACTTTACTTCACAGCAAACTACATCTTCACCATTAGCCAATTCACTGAAAAAATACAGACAATGCTCTTTGTGGTAGCCTAAAGCTAGACGGCAAGCAGATGCCTCCCTTCAGGGGAATCGCCAAAAGGCGAGGGTCCCTGTTGGCATGATGCGCATAAGGAGTTCCAATGAGTTCCCTGGGGACCTCAGTGATCACTCAAAGAACAAGAAAGTGTTTAATTTAAGGGCATGGAAAGATACCTCTAAAGTTCTCTCCCAAGAAGGAGTCTCAATATCCTTGAGAGAAGAGTAATAGAGTGAACCTTGTTTGATGCTTTCCTGATCAGAGATGTCAGGTGAGGCACAGAGCTAGTCATAATCATAGCCATCTTCAGGTTGGCAAATCTCTTTATGTATGTCATCTTGCTTGATCTTCCCAACAACCCTGTGAGGCAGATGTGATCTCCATTTTACAGATGAATAAACTGAGTCACAGGGGGCTATTCCACTATGAAATGGCTCAGGGGCAAGAATCAAATTCAGGTCTCCTCTGCTCCAGGTCCATCTTGCTAGCTGTTCTACTACCTGTGGTCACCAAAGGTGCTCGCCACTGTGAAGGAGGCAAAGCACAGATCCCAAGGGGAATGTGATTCTCTGGGGACAGTAAAGTCCTTCAGATGCTGCTGTTTACAGATGACATTATGTTGATTGTGTCAAACTTTAGAACATTACAGAATCTCCTGGAAGAGATCTTTAACTACTCAACAGGAAAGACCAAGTGGAGAGCATCTGTTGCTCAGATTGTGACGTGTAGTTACACAAATGGCTTGTAGAGTCTGTCCGTCCATGTGTCTAAATGGACCAGTCACCATCAATGGGTGGGTAGGTCCCAGAATTAAACAGGAGGAGGAGAATGGGCAGGGCTTCTCCGGGGAATTTCAAAGCTTCTCTGATGGTCTCAAACCTAGAAGCAGAAACCAAAAAGATGATTTCTTAATGCCAGTGGGGTGTTATCTTACTGGGAGCCAGGGACCGTCACTGTCTCTGAAGACCTAAGGATGACTGTCACACAAAGGGCCATGGAAAGGCACGTAGTGAGTGCAGGTAGGCTCTGAGGGCTGACCCTCAGTAAACGTGAAGGGGAAAGGGGTAAGGGGAAGAAAAAGTGTCACCGGGAAGTGTGTGATTCGAGAAGGCGTTGGGCTGATCTTGTGGGGAGAGCGAGGGATAACCGGCTGCCTTTGCCGTGCTCACCTGGAGTCTCGATAGTATTAGGGGAAGTAAGGCAGTGCCCAGCTCTTCGGTGAGCTCATGGGATGAGAGTTCCTTTGAATGGGGAGGTGCTGATGGACTGGAGTCTATATCACAGGAGGGCTTCAGCCTGGGCTCTCAGAACAGCTTCTCAGAGAAGGCTGGTGAGCTCCCTGCCCCATCACACCCTGCCCATTCGCCTACTCTCCTTGTGGGTCTTGCCATGCGGTCATTTGAGGCTGCCATGGGGCTTCTTTGCCAACTTCCTGCGTTGTGGCCACGAGTGCCTGGCACATGGGTCTGGCAGCTGCAGGAGCACGTGGGGCCATTTCCGACATTAGCCCAGAACGCATTGCGCTCCATCTCTGTACTGTAAGGACTCATCAACGGAACCTGAGAATTATCTGAAGGTGACAAAATTGTTGGAATCAAAGGGACAGGGATAATGAGGCCTCGTGGGAATCATCTGGGGGACCTTCTCAATGGAATGAGATGCACAGAGATTAATTACTCTCGACTATAAATAGACTTGGATAAAAGTGAACTGCATTGTTCTGGCTGAGGGGCCGTCATTTCATAGAGCCCAGCACTGCTGGCACCTGGTCCCGAGCTGCTGTTACCATGGAAACCACTCTTTCTAAGAGAAGCTCTGCATAATTAGCATGGATGGAGATCTGTGTCAGTCAGAGTAATCTGGAGGAATGCTGTAAGCTCCAAGGAGCCGGCAGAGCGCCAGGCCCCCTTCACAGGTAGCCCCTGGCAGGGGAGCGCAAGGAGGCAGGTAGCACAGGAAATCAGCAGCCAGAGAGCACCAGGGGTGGGAGGAGATGGTGACCCCTCACAGGCAGCCAACTTTGTCTTCTGGACTTCTTTCTTGAAGTGCTATTTAGAAAACATGCCACTGATAGGTGTCAAACGTCTCTAGCGGGCTTGGCTGGTGAGGCTCTTGGGCCCCAGCCTGAATCCCCCAGAGTGGGAGGTGGGAAGGCTTTTGAGCAGGCACGTCACTGCACCGCTCACCTGGGGCTTTTGTGTTGGGTGCCAGGGCCCCACTGGCCTCAGTCCTGAAGGATACACTTCAAGGAATGGAGAGGCTGGGTCAGCTTGGGGTTTGTCAGGGTAATGGTCTCTCTTCAGATGTCAGCTGCCAGTGTTGGGGCCTTTATGCCTGCTGTCTGCCTGCCCTGTCTTCTTATTAAAGGGGGGGGACTGTTGAATGGGTCCTTGACTTGAGTCCTGCCCATGATGGCAGGAGAAGGGGTGTCCAGACGACCCTTGAAAAGACCTCGTTGGTGTGGCTGGAAGGAGGGCCTTCTGGGGCAAAGACCCAGGTCTCAGCCTCCTGGCCATATTATAGGAAGGTGGGGGCCTGCTGAATCATGGGATCACAGACCCCATTGCCCGGAGGCACTCCAGAAGCCTAGGATCTGAGGGGGATGCTTGAGGAATTGTCCAGTATCCTCTCCCATGGGCTTTATTAGGGCTGGCTCACTCACTGCGGCCTGCTCTTACTCCATCAGGTCCCAGTCTTCAGAGGGAGACTACTACCTTATGGTCACATTTAATCTCTGCCAGGGTCCTGGGGTAACCCTACTGAGGGCAAATCCACAAAGCCCCATCTCATCCCAGTCATTCATGAGGTCACACCCAGTAGTGGGCAGCGTATTGACATAATCAGCCTCTCAGGACGAGGAAACGTTTAGGTCATAACCATTTACTTAACAAATGACAAAATTGAAAGTTAGCACAGTGGATAGAGCACTGGGCCTGAGGTTGGAAGGCCCGAGTTCAAATCTGGCCTTAGACATTAACTAGCTGTGTGATCCTGGGAGAACCCTTTTATCTCTGTCTGTCTCAGTTTCCTTGTTATTATTGCAGATACTAAGTCAATGCACAAATAGCAAATGTATCACACTCCACACGTGCACTTGGACCACCCTCTTCCTGAGCGCTGAGTCGCTGTGGTGCCATGAGGGCATACCGGCACAGGGAGTTGGAAGGAAGCGCCCATGTCCTGGGGGTAGCTCCCAGGTCTGGTCTGCAGGCTTTAGTCCATTCAGAAGGCTCACCGCCTGACTGTTGGCCCTCCGGACTCTTCAGCGTGGAAGCCCTCTTCTCCTCTCTACTCAAAAGCAGCCTCCCCAAGCTCTTTGAATTCTTAATTATCCTCAATGGTGTTCAGTGCACATTAGCTCTTCATGTGACTAGCACTTCTCTCGAAGCCAGAGCCAGGCTCATCAGATTGGCCATCTCTGGGCTATTCAAACCAGCCTAGCCAATTATCGACTCACCCAGGTGCTTCAATGTCCAGTCAGAATGAAGCTCACGATACAGAGCTCAGGTGGACTCAAGTCAGGCAAATAAACCTGGTCCTGCTCCCCAGGATACTAAAGCCCCCTCTGTTTTTCCTTCTTTTAAAAATTTTTTATTTTTAGTTCCAAGTTCTCTCCTTCCCGCACCCCTCCCCCACCCATTGCAGAGGCAAGAAATGCAATACTTACTATACATATGAAGTCATGCGAAACATATTTCTGCATTAGTCATGTTTTAGAAAAAAAAAGAAAAGCAAAAAAATATGCTTCAATCTGAGCCCAATCTAATCCTGATTGCGCTGTCTCTGAAGGTGGATGGCATTTTTCATCATGAATACTTTCAAATTGTGGTGAATTGTTGTATTGATCAGAGTAAGGAAGTCTTTCAAAGTTGATTATTGTTACAATGTTATTGTTACGTGTAAATTGGTTCCTTGATTCTACTCATTTCCTTTGCTTCAGTTCATATAAGTCTTCCCGGGTTTTTTTCCAAACCAACCCCTCCCTGTTTCTTACAGCAGGACAGTATTCTGGCACAATCACATACAATACCTTGTTCAGCCACTTCCCCGTCGATGGGCATCTCCTTAACAACACCTTAAAGCTGTGCTTCTCCACATCTATGTGTGTGTATGTGTGTCTACATGTATGTATGCATGTATATATGCATGCAGTTTATACTCAAAATTCTTTTCCTATTGCTTTTAGGAATCAAAATGTCCATCTAGGACAATGGTTCTGCTTCTGACTTTCTGGACTTGGCTGATGTCAGACCCTGCACTGGCACCTTCACACACCGCCCCCCCTCCCCCTTCAGCTCCCTCAGGTGCTCTGTCCAGTCTCTGCTCTGGACTTCCTCGACCATCCTGGAGCCTTGCCACGCTCTGAGTCTTTGTCCTGTAGCCTCTCTCCAGCCCTGGAATTCACACATTGGAAGGACCCTCAGGCCCTGAGGCCTCTCCTTCTGAATGGAAGATTCCCCTGGAGCCTCCATTTAGGAGGGCGAGTACCCAGGCCGCCTTGTCTCCTTTTGCTCCGGGCTTCTGTCTCCCCTCTTCCCCTTTAGAAGGTAGGCTCCTGGGGGCAGGGTCTGTCTTTCTGCTTGTTTTTGTCCCTTGGATTCGCCTGACACCTAGTCAGGACTTGACCAATGCTTGCTGCCTGGGATATCTTACAGCCCTTGACAATTAATGGAAATCTACTCCTTGTTACAAAAACACATTTTCTGCTCGAATGGCGCCACATGGGAAGGGCCCCAAGAGGCCTGTGAACCAACTTCACAGGAGGCTCCCAGGGTCCTCGAGCCAGAGCGGGTGGGAACTTCTGAGCCACCCCTCCTGCTCACTCAGTGAGGATACTCATCTACCTAGCCTCCATTTGTGACAGGGAGCTCACTACCTGTCTGGGAAGCCCATCTCGCCTTCGGACAAGGCCCATTGTGGGGATGTTTTTCCTGACGTCAGCCCTCAACTACCTCTTTTTAGCTTGCACTCATTGTTCCCTCATTTGCCCCAGGGCCCACAAAAGATCCCTCCCATCTTAGACCCTCATCAGTTACCCCAGTCTTCTCTGCCAGGATAAACACATCTGGAATTTCCAGCTGGGTGTGAATGAAGGCACCTTAGATGTCCCCCTGATGAAAATGCCAGACAGAGCAGGGGCAGAGAGGGTGGGGACAAGACAGGGTCCCACCTCCCAGCTGTGGTTTCCTTCTGGGCTTCCATGTTCAGGCTCCTTCTAGCCCTAAGAAGACTGCTTCCCTTCCTGGCCTTGGCATGTTCCTTCCTGGAGCCACCCTCCACCCTCACCGAGTTTCCATGGCTGCCAAACCCTAGTGTGACAAGCCTGTTCTTGTGTGGTCCAGGCTGGGTCTGGGTGGTCACAGGCTGCCTTGGGCAAGTGAGCCCCTGGGGATCATTCAGACCATGGATTCTGGCAAAGAAGGGCAGCTGGAAAATCAGAGTCAGGTGCAAGGCTGCTGGAAAGACAGGTGTGGAGGACAGGTGGAGCCCACACATGAGGTGTTCACCAGAGAATGAAACAGGAGATCAGGGAAACAGTGGGTCAGCCAACCAACAGGGCAAGGTCAGCAGAGTGTGGTGGGGCTCCCTATGGGGCTTACGGTGTCTATGGCTGAGAGCGAGACAGAGAGACAGAGATGAGAGAGGGAGAGAGAAGAGAGACGGGGGACAGATAAAGACAGGAGAGACAGAGAAAGAGAGGGGGGGAGGGAGGAAGGGGGAAAGGAGAGATGAGGAGAGAGACAGGCGGACAGATACACACTCAGATGCTGAGGTAGAGACAGAGATGAGTGGCCTGCTCTCAACGGGTCCTGCTACCGATCCAAGGATCCAGCCTGAAATCCAAAGGTTCCCGCTGTGGTGCTCAGCCAGATGATAAGGATCTGAGCCTGGGACCCTGGGGCCAGGGTCAAGGCTCTGTGTGAAGGGTCTGAGAGACAGTGCTTTTCAGGGGCCGTGCCCCACTGCCCGAGCTTCTGGTCCAGCAGTGGCTGACTCACAAGGGTCTGTGCAACAAACCTCAGATTGGGCGGGCACTGCTGCTGCTGCTGCCTGGGAGGCAGAGGCAGGAGCCCAAAGCCCTGCTGGCACCGGCTCCCTTCTGATCACCTGCTGACAACTGTGGCCTGAGATCTGTCCTCTGGCACTCTGATTTCTCTGTCTTAGCCCCTTGGGCTCCTGGCCTGGCCTGGTCTGGCCTTCCAACCTTCTTAGCTCCTGACCTGGGTCCCTGCCTTCTTTCTACAGGAAAGGACCATTGTTGCCTGAATCCTGAGCACCTGTTTCCCCCCTGGGGGAGATGACAGAGCCCCCTCCCCCCACTCAGGAGTGGGCTCACATACACCTGCCCTCAGGCCTGGCCCGATGGAGCCTTGATTCACTGCTTGTGGCAGGGGGAGAAGTTAGGCCTCCTGCCTCACTCTGGGTCCTCTCTGGTCAGAGAAAGGGAAAGCAGCCTGTCTCCTTCTGAGCAGGTTAATTGGGGAGGGTGAAGAATGGGAAGTGGGTGTCAGGGTCAGCTTAGAGACTGGGAACAGGCACTGGAAAGCAGAGGCACCAGGCTGCAGCTACAGGCCCAGGGTTGCCTGTCACCAGCAGAGGGTGGGGAGTTGGGCTGCCTTCATAGCCCCAGCAGCCTCTGGTTATCCATGACTGGAGTGAAGGCCCCTTCCTAAAGCCTTCAGAGGCTTCCTTGTGGTGGGGGCTAACCCTGGGGCCTCTAAGGCCCGACCAGTGGACCCGGAGCTTTGTTAAGTCCTGCCTCCAGAGAAACAACTGATATTGTCTGAATGCAGCCTGAAACATGCCGTTTCCACTTTCTTTCCTTCATTTTTTCTTTCATTCAAGTCTTATACAAAATCACTAACATGGAAATGTTTCATATAATTGCGCATGCATAACCTGTATCTGATTGCTTACTGCCTGGCGGGAGGAGGTGAAGGAAGGAGGGGTGGAATTTAGAGCTCAAAACTTTAAATAAAAATGTTAAAAAATTGGAAAAAAAAAGAAAAACCTGGGGCACAGCCAGGGCAAAGACATAGGATATAGAGAGCAAAGGGGGATGCCTGCAAAGGTGATGCATGTGTATGTGTGTATGGGGGGAGGGGGGAACTTTAGTCACCAAACAGAGGATTTGCTGTTTCATCCTGGAGGTGACTGACAATGACCCCCACCCCAGCTTGACATGGTCCAAGGGGCTCTTTGGAGAATCCCTTTGGCAGTAGAGTGGAGGCTAAAACGGAGAGGGGACAGACCGAGTCAGGGTCATCAGTTGGAGGGGAGAAGGGCCTGAAGATGGCTTCCTGAGTGGAGGGATGGGAGCAGCTGTGAGAGGGATTGATTGCCCATGGGCCCGTGAGCAAAAGTGCTGAGTATGCTGGGGACAGGCTGGGAGGGACGGCTGTAACTGGACAGTCACCATCAAGTGGGGTGCCCAGCAACAGAGAAAAACGAAGTTCAGATGGGGGAGATGTGCCAGGCCTGGGCCCCATGGCCAAAGGAAATGTCAGGGTCAAAGAGAAGGGAATCAGGGCTGGACGCTCGTGAGATGAGGAGGCCAGAGGACTCAGGTTCGACTTTCACGGGGCCGCCCAGCTCAGTGCCTTGGCTCCCTCCTACAGCGGCTGGGTGGCTGACCTATACGAGGCAGAGGCGCCCAGTGAACAACTCATGAGGACTGGTCCACGCCAGCAATGCCCACATGTGTCTGCTTTGGGTGAACGGGGAGATCTCGGAGGGGGAGTGTTTGTTACCACTGCTTTGAGGCCACACTCTTCCCTTGACCTGGTCACATGACTTCTTTGCTCGGCTGCCGGGTGAGGAGTGGGATGCTGCCAGAGCTCCTCACCTGCTCAGTCTTCTAACCAAGCCTGGGGAGTGAACCGCCTCGAGACCCCAGCAGCAACACTTTTCTCTTGGCTTCTGTGACTCCAAACCTAACTTCAGCTCAATCCTTCCAGAGCTTCCAAAGGTGTGTGCCTGTGGCTTGTTTCTGTTTTCCCTGCAGCACAAACAGGTATATTTTTAGAAAGGCGAGGGCCGTATCCAAGCAACTGTGTCCGCAGCAGCGCTCTAAGCAGCCCGCCGCTCTAGGTGAGACCCTCCCTGAGGTGGGTGGGCAGGGGCCCTGATGATGCCCCGGCCCATTCTGGGGTGGGTCCCTGCTCAGGGAAGAGGGAACACAGCCCTGGCCCGACTTCTGGGGGCCTACGGTCAAGGTGGGGAGGGGCTGTGTTCTGTACTGTGTTCAGCTCAGTGATGGTATTCCAGGCCCTGGGGACTCTGCAGTGCGCCTCATCCCTGTGTTACACTGGTTTGCCTGGACTCAGTACCGGAGTCTGATGCACCCTGGCTGGTCACCTCACCTCCAAGTATCCCGGACAGCTCCCTGGGACGGTGCTGATCTGCCCTTGTGCTGGGTTTTCTAACTCAAAAGTCATACTACTGATGTGACCTCAATACATTGAGTTTAATTTATACATTATCATACAATTTAATACATACAGTTGAATTCAATTCAGAGAGGCCGCATACATGCTGACCTGCTGTTAGTCTCCACTCTGCCTTGGGGACAGAGAAATAGCTGAGCTCCTTTTGGGAGCTTACATTCTATTTCTGTGGGGAGGGGAGAGGGGGTCAACATTAAGCATGGCACCAGTGGGAGGGAGAAGTCCCACCGTGTGTGACCAGTCAGGGGGACTCAGCAGATAGGGATGGTGCCAGGCCCTGGGGGAGCCCCTTCCAACCATGTGGGCAAGGTGGTTGGCAAAAGCCAAGAATGCTAAGGACAGAGTACAATCCAGTTTGCCTGCGATGTAGAGTACGAAAAGAGTTGTGATGCATATGGAGAGGTAGCATAGAGGCAGATGGTGGTGGGCCTTGAATGTCAGAAGCAGAATCATAGGTATGTTTTTAAAAATTCAATTTTCTTCTATTTTCAGGTCTGCATTCTCTCCCTCCCATCCCCTTCTCTGTCACTGAGGAAGCTAGGGAAAAAAAAACAAACAAAAATAATTACACTTATAAATTCCCAAATTGGCCATGTTATAAAAAGAAAATTTTCTCCATGTGCTGTCTGGATCCTTTAGCTCTCTCTGGAGGTAGGCAGCAGGTGTCCTCGTGAGTCCTCTATGCTTGTGGTTGGCTCTTGTTTTGATCGTCTTTCAAAGGTGTTTGTCTTTCAACACTGCAGAGAGGTCCATGGTCCTGCCTCTGGGAGCTGCCCAGCTCCCACAACACCTTGGACTCTTGACTAGGTAGCACTTTGGTGCAGAAGGGAGCTGATGTTGACAGAGTCTTCCTTTGCCTGTGCACCTGTGCCTGGAGACGGGGCACAAGCTGAGAGTTTGTTGGTGAAGTCATTTCACACTGCCGGGGAGCTGGGTGGATGAAGGTGCCTGCAGGGAGAGCTTTCCTAAAAGAAGAGTCACTGTTCTTAGTGAATCCAACAAACTTCAGTCTATTGATGTGACCCTCTATGTTTACAGACAGACAGACAGACAGACAGAGCCCATCCCTAGCCCATTGGAGCTTATGGGGCATGAAGTGGACGTGGTCCAAGCAGACCTTCAGAGTATCCCTTTGGCAGTGGAGTGGAGGTTGAATTGGAGAGGGGAGAGACTGAGGCAAGGGCACCAGTTGGAGGGGAGGAAGGCCTGAAGATGGCTTCCTGAGTGGAGGGATGGGGGCAGCTGTGAGAGGGGTCATCCAGAGTGCTGAGTATGCTGGGGACAGGCCAGGAGGGATGGCTGTAACTGGACAGAAGGGATTGTGAAGCTCCTTGTCCCATTGACCAGTTCTCTTTCACAGTAACATTCCCTTGGTTAACCCATCCCTTCCCTAAACTGACCCAGTGAGCTGTTCAAAAGTGCCCAAAGACTGGATTCCCCAGGGACGAATTGCTTGAGTTGACCTGGCAAGTCAAGGGCAACTTAGGATCCTCCGAGAAGGGCAATCTGGACCACGCAGAGCCACTAACGGGATCCCTCATCCTGACACTTCAGTCCCTGAAAATTTCGCCTAAATAGCTCCCTCTCAGAAAGATGGCTATTCCAAAGCTCCATCCTTTGTTCTGGTATTATACTGAAGGGAAAACAGTGCTAATTTGGAATTGGAAGACTGGGGTTTGAATTCTAGGTATTGACAGATACTCCTTTCCGTGGATGAGTCACTTCCCATCTGTGAAATGAGGGCATTGGACTAGATGGTCTCTCAGCCCCTTCCAGCTCTAAATCTGGCTTCAAGGAAACTGCTTCCCACCTCCCACCCCCAACCCCCGCCCAAATGTCTCATCTTGTCCTGGCGGGTGATTCTGGTCTCTTCATAGCTGTGACAATGGACCAAGATGCTGGAAAGGCTTTGCTCACTGTCCCAACCCCAGATGGGGATTGCGGCAGAGATACTTGTAGATCCAGCCACCATGGAGAACCCTGGACCCAGGGTTACCCATCAGTGCAGCACAGAAAGCTTCTTAGAATTCCAGGGCCCTGAAAGAGCAATGCAGGGGAGTCTGGTGGTCATGGAGAGCTATAGCAAATAGCCAACGACTGTAGGCTGGAGAGTAGGCAGTAATGTCAAATCAATGTGTCAGATAACAAGGTTATCTGATTAGGGAGCAAGGGGAGGGTCCTGGAGGACACTCCCTGTGCTTCTGCTGCCCTGCTGCAGCCTAGACGAAGGCACCCAGAGTGCTGGGGCATGCCTGCAGAGAGTGCATGAGTGGTCATGGACAAGGGTTGCTCAGAATGGGAAGGCAGAGCATGGCTAGGTCTTGGGGGAGTCACAAAACTTAGCTGAGATCCGCCCAGGGCTCTGGGAGCTTCATGTCTCACAAACATCACCACTGACCTGAGAGTGTCTGATTGATCAGAGCGGGGAGACTTGCAGTGCTCCTTCTGGGGAACCACAGAGGTCAGGACCTGCCCCCCCCCATCCTGGCAGAAGAAGGAAGAAATGACACGCATCCTTTCCATGGGGTGTTGGCAGTAAGAAACAATCTAGGGCTGGCGAGGAAATAACCAGGTTGGACAGCCTCCTCAGGGAGGGAGATTCCATGATGACAAGGGGACAGAGATGAGGCTAGGGCCCCTCTCCAACTCCTGGCTCTGTCATCTCCTGGAGCATGGGCAGTGATGGTGGCCCTGGTTAAGCCTTGGGCATCCCTGGTGCCAGGCTGGGGCAGGTATATGCATAAGGAGGGCCAGTGGGGCACTCACAGTGATGTCTCTGGGGGCCTGTTGGGAATGGAGAGACAGGACGGATCCTGCATAGTACGTAGTCTGCAGCTGGACCGGGGCCCATCCCATCCCAGAGAAGAGTGTTACTGAAGCCTGTGCACTAGGGGTGCCTCACTGCTGCAGGTCTCACCAGGGCCCCCCAGCTGCTGGTTCTTTTCCTATCCCTGCTTTTCTAGCTCTGTCCTAAATGCTGTTTGTAACTTTGCATCCATGAAAACAAGAGCCCAGTTAGGCTCTTGGCCCCACCTCCTCTCACCTCCTGCTGCTAGAGAAAATGGCTTTGTCAGGAGGGAACCTGCTTTCCTGGGCTAATGACTCTGGCTGCTGAGCACCTGCCCAGTATGCCATCCAGTGAAGCGTTGGCCAATTAAAGATGGTGAGGATGAAGAGGCATGGAGCCAGCCACTGCTGATGGGGAACTGTCCAGGAGATAGGGATGGTGGCCGCTGGCCTCGATCTGTATGGACGGAAGCAGCCAGTGCAGAAAGATGGGTTTGTGGGGCAGGTTTGGTGGAGATTCGGGGCCACCTAAGGGAGGAATCTTAAATTAAAAAAGCCCCCCCAGACCTCAGCCCCAGATCCAGCCCCCGTCCCCAGAGGCCACTCAGACTACCTTTGTTCTTTCCATGTGAGTCTTAGGGACCCAAGGAATCTTGTTTATACAGACTGGGCGTATTGGAGGGCAGGGTCTATTCCCCCCCTTTCTTTGTATCCCTAGCACTTAGCCCAGCACCTGGCACTAACAGGTGCTTAAATAATGTGTACTGACTAATGAGTCTCCTCAATGGAGCCCACACCCGCTCAGACGGGATCAGCTTTAGGAACCCCCAGGAAAAAGTCAAGGTGACAAGCAATGGTCACTACTCCAAATGTCCCAACCCCTCCCCCAATCTCGCTTTAAACTCTCTGGGGTTCCTTTAGTCTTTAGTTATATTTCTTAGCAGTATTATGCCACACTGCCTTTCTGTGGATTGACTACCTCTCAAAAGACTTCTGTCTCCTATCAAGGATCTGTTTCTCTGGGTCTCTCCCTCTCTCTGTGTGTCTCTGTCTTTCCCTGTTTCTCTCTGTCTCTCTGTCTCTGTCTCTGTCTCTGTCTCTCTCTCTCTCCCTCCCTCCCTCTCCCTCTCTCTCCCCCTCTCCTTCCTTCCTTTCCTTTCTCCACTCTCTCTATCTCTGTCTCTTCCTTGTTTCTGTCTTTCTCTTTCTGCTTGTCTGTCTGCCTGTCTTGGTTTTTCTGTCTGTCTCTTTTTCTTTCCCATCTCTCTCTGGCACATAGCACAGTGCCTGGCACATGATAGGCATTTAATAAAGAAATGCTTATTGGCTGGCCATTGACCAGCTCTGAAGTCCTTGTTTGTCTGGCTTTTGACTCCATCTGGGTGGGTGTCTCTCTTTGGTCCCTTCTGCCCCTTCCTGCCTTGAGGTGTGCTGGGTGGCTGAAAGGTCTTGTGATTCTGTACGTGCACTTGTGTATTGTTAGTGTCAATCACTAAAGGGCACCTTGCCCATGGCCCAGGACCATCGCAGGGGTTTAATTATCAGAATGAAATGCAATCAAAGAAATGTGTTGTTTTCTCTTTTCTTTCCACAACTCCACTTCAATTTGTATTTTCCCCCTTCTAATTGAAATTAATTTCCCTTGCTGTTTTATTTTATACAACACCTGGATGAGGTTATTATTCTAAAGAGGTAATTATAAAATTAGAAGGCTAACCAGGATAGGATGTTCCTTAATTGCAGGTGGCAGCAGTGCCTGTGAGATGGAAAATGCTCCCAGACACACTCCGAGATGCCCAGCAGCCATGCCTGCCAGGGCCCCCGGTTCAGTGATACTGAGGATCCATGTGGGCTACCAGAGAGCTGGCTTCTGCCCAGCCTGCAGACCAGCTTCTTTTATGGGCTTTTCATGTTTACTGATCAGCTTGGGACAAAGTCAACATGCGGTCAAGCATAAGCCCCAGATCCTGGTCCTGAGGAGCCTTCGGTTTCTAGGAAATGAGAAACTGTATGAACAATGTTGTGGTGGTTGATGGTTCTTCTCTTTCTTTGGACCAAGGTGCATCATTCTGGTGACCCTAGGAAAGGATCAGTCCTCCCATGCAAAGGCTTGGGCTGGGGAGAAGGGGAGAGCAATTCCTGCTGGGAGGGGCAGGGATGGGTTTGAATTGTATTCCTACAGTGTAATCCAAAGACCAGGACTCACTGACATCAGGCTTTGTTCACAGGGCTAATCTGCAAGGGCTGAATTGAGTAGAGAAACAGGTACAGAGATTTCTGCCAGGAGGCTGGGTACCCAAGGTGTCAAGGGAGCTGGCCATTTGAGGAATCAGTCTGTTTTTCTGGAGCTCTGCCTTCACACTTCACTCCTGTCCTGCTCTGGTGTGCCGGAGGGTTAATCTTTCCAACTCAGCTGCACCAGTGAGGTCATGGGTACGTCAAGGCCTCCTGGGGGCTCCGGGCCTTGGCTTTTTGGCCACAGGTCTCTCCTGCCTCTGGGTCATATACAATGAATTCTGCCTTCCATGTCTCCCTCATGCTTGGCTGAGGTAAGTCTGTCATAATGGGGGATCACAGAGTGGAAACAGCAGGGAAGATAATGCCACTATCATTATCAAGCAGTATTTATTGGACACAGAGACTAAAACAAACAAGATCCTCATTTCAAGGAGCTTAGGTGAGATGGCATGTGCATATGTGAGTGAGGGTACTGCCCCTTTAAGGCACTCTCCTTTCGTGTGCAGGAAGTTGGTGCTCAAATGGGAGAAAATTATGTTTGTATGAAGAGGAGGCATTGAGTCAACTGCTGGATGCTCTTTTCACAGGCAAACAGGTTGATGCCAGAAAGAGTAGTTTAACAGAAACTCCAAAGAAATAGTTTTCAAATGGTATGTGAGCAGTTTGGGTCAGGAGATGAATGATGGTATAAATAAAAATGCTTAGATCACTATGACATAGATAGAGGATGATACTTTCTTTCTATTAAACCATCTGATGTTTTAAAGGGGAGCCTCTTTTAAAAGGGTATCCTTTCTCTATATTTGTTTCAACCAGACAGCTTTTCCTGCCTTCATTTCCTTAATGGCATTTCTTTCATCCTCTATAAGCACTTTTAAGACTATGATGTTGAAATCCTGTGCAGTGATTCCACTATCCTTAATGAAGAAAACAGTTTGCTAACAGGCTTTTGCGTCAACCTGTATATTAACTGAATGCTGAATCACACTAAATTTGATCTCTCACTGCCTCTGATTCAGCCTGGCCAGGGTCTTGGCTGTCTTTTGAACAGCCCACATTCCTTCCCTTTTCCGTGCATCCCTTGGGCTACTCCTCCTTCTTGGGGTGCCTTCTTGCTTCTCCAGCAGCTCCTATGTTTTCTGCCAGGGCTCCCAGGCTATTCAAAGATTAGCACTGAGTTCTGATTGTTCTCATTTGATCACCTACTGATTCATGTCCCATGTCACCAGCGTGCTTGTGAGCTCCTCCAGGAAGGGGCTAAGCTTTTTCTCATATCTCTCTCAGTAATGAGCCAATCATAATGCACATAGGCCCTGGATTCTGTCCATTCCATTCATCGAACACTAGTTAATCACCTATTATATGCAAGTCACTGTACAAGGTGCTGGTGAACTGGAGACCAAAGTCCTCACCCACGGGGAGCTTACACTCTACTAGAGTAAAACTTATACAGACAAACAAAGGGAATGTGAGGAGGGATGGAGCACCAACTCTCCTGGGGGATGAGGGAAGACCTCATGGAGGAGGTGGCACCTTGAAGTAAGACAAGGATTCTTCAGGGAAAGAAGCCAAGGAGAGGATTCATGCCTGAATCCCAACCATGAAGAGAGCTCGGTGGAAGGGGGGCACAGGGTCTCCTGGGAGGCTCTGTGATATACCCAAAGGGGTCAGAGCACAGCCCTCTGTCAGACCACCTGGATTATGAGGAACATGACCCAAAAGGTCAACCACCAAAACAAGGCGTTGCCCACCTGAGGCATACATGCCATCTGGGGGGCTGCGGAGGTGGGAGTAACTTCACAGAAGCCTCCAGCCCAAGGAGAGCAGTCTCCTCCTGGGGACCCACAATGCTTTCTGCTCAGCCGCGCCCACAGCCAGGCCCCCACATTCCATACATTGGATGGTTTTGACTGTGAAAACTTAGAGTTTGTGTCTTATCCTACTCGCTATGTCAAAAGTCTTGACAGTCATTTCAGAGATACTGACTCTGGGAGTGCCCAGCTCTTCCCAGATCCCCTTGCTACAAGACTGACAGTTTCATAGCCCCATCTTTGCTCCTGGTCTCTCTTTTCTTGGGATATGATGCTGACAGAGAGTCTGGAAGGGACAGGTTGGGGACAAAGGGAGATACATTGCCCTTCTATCAGCTGAGAGGGAATGCCTGCCCTAAAGGGGAAAGGAGCAGCACATCGGTTCCCTGTTCCCCACCTTTCCCTCCACTCTGAGAGTTGGGGGTCGGTTCTCATCACTGCCACATGTGGCCCCAGGGACACTCAACCTGAGCAGGTCAGTCGAGGGAACAACAGATTTGGAGTCAGAGGAGTGGGGTCCAGCCTCAGGCCCTCCTGGCTACCACCCGCGTGTCCTTTCGTCTGAGTCTTGGGTTTCAGTGAGGGGGTTGGGCCACACTCATCTTTCAATTCTCAATGATCCAGGTATGAATCAGGATGGCGGTGATGGGGCGTGTACAAAGGACTGACCGTCTTCTCTAGTGGAAGGAGCTGCATTATCTGTTTTCTAGGCCTGGGACTGGTTTTTCAATTACTCTAAGTCTGGTTTCCTTTTAACGACCTTTTCCGCTGCGCAATTGTAAGACTGGCCTGTTTTGCCCTGCTTATTTTATTTTGATCTTTGCCCAAACAAGCCGGTGCTCCGCCCGTAGCCAGGCCTTGATTCAGGAATGGCTCCCACATCAGGAACACGGCATTTCCTGCCTGTTACGAGGTAATTTAATTGTGTGTGGTTTTATCTGACACTGGCCATCTCCAGCACCTGCTTATCCCGCCCTGCCTCTCTGCTGATCCTCAGACTCTGTCTCCAATGGCTGTTGGACATCTCCAACTGGATGGCTAGGGTGTGCATTATCCACCCCTGCAATCCGTCCTGTTGTGTCTTTCTCCACTGCTGTTGAGGACACCACCCACCTCAAACCCTGGACTCCTCAATCTCACCCCCCCCCCAACCAATATGGTACCAAGACTTGTGGATGTCACCTCTGCAGCATTTCTAGCATATGCCCCCTTCTCTGCTCCGCCCCTGCCCTCACCCTCATCACTCGCACCTGGACCATTGTGATAACCTGCTGGTGGGTCTCCAGTCCTAAATAAAGGCTTGTTGATTGTTAACTGACTTTTCTTGAAGTAGCAGTCATCGTGCTTCCATTGGTTTCCAGGCTTTCTCACCACTCTCACCCGTGTTCACTTCTGGGCATTTTACCGGAGTGTCCGTGAGGGCCCCTTGACCTCTCTGCCCTCGGCTGCCAGTCTGGGCTCATTTTTTTGGGGAGGAGGGGACTTCCTCTTCACCCTGGGCTGAGGTCATAGTTCACTTCTACCCAGACAAAGGTGTGACCGACTGAAGTGACCTCAAGCAGCTCCCCTGCAAGTCACAGTCTGTTGGTAAATATTCGAACACAGAGCACATTTAGTACGGGATGGAATAACGATAATAACTAGCATTTATAGGCATGTGTTCACTCATTTCATCCTAGAACAACCCTGTGAGGTAGGGGCTATTACGATTCCTACTTTACAGGGTTGCCCAGTTAGGAAGTGTCTGAGGCTAGATTTGAACTTAGGTCTTCCTGGCCCAGCGCTCTGTGCTTTGGGCCACCAGATGCCTCTCATTGAAAGGACAGCAATGGGGGGACCAGGGCCATCATCCTTCCCTTTAAAGTCCCCACCTGAGCCCAGTGCAGATTCCATGCATGCCCTAGCCCTGCTCCCTCCCTCCCAATCAGTGCCTCTGGGCTAGGACTTCATGGGACTGAGTTCCTTCTACCAGGATCCTGCCTGGGAGGCCCTGAGTATCATGGGAAAGGGCTCTTTCCCCAGGGTCACTTCATTCCTGTTGGAGGATTACTCTGTCCCTGTGCACTAGCTGCAGCCCTTCCTCCTGCCTGCCCCCCCCCCTTCCCCCCGCCCCCCCCCCCCCGTCCTTCTGCCTAGCCCCCCCTACTTCCTCCTGCCTGGCACCCCCTCTTTCCCTCTCAATCTGGAACCTTCCCAGGTGCTCTGCTGATTGACTTGTGACCTCAGAGGGAGGACTCCAGTAAAACCTGCCTGAGTTGGATTCTTCCTCCCTCCCTCTGAAACATGCAAGGGGCCACAACACCTCAAATGACAATGAACCCTGGGGTCCCAGTGACTTGGGTGGAGATGAATCTCATCCTTGGAACTTCCTCATGGCACCTCCAAAGGTCCCCTCTTCCTTCCATGGCCTGAGGTCACCCCGCCCACAGCTACCTGGTCACACCCATCCCTGGCTGCATGCCTTCCCTGTCCTCCACTGGAGGCGTCAGTCCTGGCTTTGTTGGGGGGTCAGCTGCTGCCTCGCTATGATGGGTGGACGTTACCCCAGTGCTCTTACCTTGGGGATCTCCAGGGAAGCGTGTGCCTTCTCCTATAGCCTGTCGTATTAAAGGATATCACCACTGACTGGCTTATCGGAGACCCCAACAACGTGAACATTGTTCATATATATTCAACATATATTGCCCATGGAGTTCCCTTCTGCCCGACTCTGCCAACTCCCCCCAGACCCATTACCAGGTGCCAGGCGGAGGCTGTTGCTGCTGCTGGGAATCACTGCAGCGTGGGCCCTTGTGTCTGCCCTCACGGCTCTGGCAGTTTGGCTGCACAGCGGCAGATGAGGGAATGACCCCCAATCTGATGCTGTCTGGGACAGTGCATTTTCTAGTAAAGACTGTGGCAGTAGAAGAGACTTCTGTGGGCTTCCTGGAGGAGGGGGCTTCAGCAGCCGTCGAAGGATGGTTGGAGCAGGAATGGTCAGTGATCTTCCAGGGACAATGAGAAGACCTGTGACCTAGTGGGAGGGAGGAGTGTGACAATACGGCAGGGCCAGGTGGTAGGGGTACATTTCCCTTAAGTTGGTGCTTAGCCTCAGTCTGTGTTGTAGGGCGGTGGGGGTTGTCCTTAGGGGATGCACAATATTCTCTGCTTGCTGCTTGCCAGTGTGGAGGTAGTGAGCCTGCTTCCAGAAATGCAGGATGGAGAGAATCTGATTCAGAGTATGGATCTGCAGCCAGTGCCTGTGCCTGATGGCCTGGCTTGTGGTGATCAAGAGTTTTATTGGGTTGGAGGTATCCTATTCCTTGGTGGCTGCTGTGGGGGAGGGGCCTCAAGCTCAAGTCATTTCTCTCATTTGGCCACCATGTGGCCATGTATACATGGTGCCAATGTGTCTTGTGTCTCCATTATGCTAATTCTTTTAAAAAAATTTTAAAAATGATTTCTTTTATTTTAAAATTTAAAAAATTTTAAAAAGTGTTGATTCTCTCTCCCACTCCCCCAATTAGTAATAGCTTATAATAGCTAGCTTTATTTAGCACCTACTATGTGCCAGGCGCTGTGCTAAGCACTTTATAATTATCTCATTTGATCTTCACAAAAACCTTGGGAGAGGGGTGCTATTATATATTTTATATTTGAAAAAAATGAGGCAAACAGAGGTCAAGAGATTTGCCTAGGGTCACCCAGCTAGGAAGTATCTGAGGCTGGATTTGAACTCAGGTCCTTCTCGACTCTGTGTACTTCAGTGCCTGCCTGCCTGAAACAAACAAAATTTAGGATTCCTTTCTTCTTTATTTGATTTCTCTGGGGGCATAGACCTAGCAACGGCTCAGTTGAAGTTACGGACAGTTTAGTGACTTTGGGGCATAGTTCTGAACGTCTTTCCAGAATAGTGAGACCAATTAACAGCTTCACCAACAGGGCATGTGTGTTTATTTTCTGTATTCCTGCCAACACTTGTCACTTTCTTCTTTTACCATCTTTGCCATTTTGATGGGCATGAAGCTAATTGAAATGAATTTTGTTTTAGTTTGAATTTATTTATTAGTGATTTGGATTTTTTTTTCATGTTATTGTTGATAGCTTGGATTTTTTCCTTTGAAAACTGTCTGCTCATATCCTTTGCACATTTATCTATTGGAGAATATCTTGCACTCTAGAATCTATCCTTTTTTTATCTTAAGTGAATGAGCCTGAGAGAGAGGCTGGACCGGTCTACAATTTTGTGAGCTTACAAAGCTTGGTGGGAGCCCCTGGTGGCCCTGTAGCTGAAGCATGTGACAGAGTCTGCCAGTGGTCCTAGGGTCCCTCCCTCCCTCTGGTTGGAGAGGTGGAGAGCTCCTCTCTCACCATCTACCATTCAGGGAGGGTCTCTGGGAAGTCACCTCATCATTTTCTACCTGGGTGACCTCAGATTTCATGCTTACCAGAAACTCATTCTGTGGATGAAATAAATTCTGAGGCGCTCACCTCCTCGGATGATTTCCCTTCCCAGATGCAGGACTTCATTCCACCCCTACACCTGGGTCACCCACACTCTCCCACCCCCTACCCCTTCAGCTTCTATGTAGACTACGAGCTTCTTGAGGGCAGGGACGGTCTTAAGGATGCTTTTCTTTATGTCTCAGTGCTTAGCACAGTGCCTGACACATGGAAGGTATGGCTCTAGCTCTGACTCAGTCAAGTAAGTGCAGAACCAGCCCTGAGGACTGACCCACCCAAGCAAGCCCAGGAGTGGACTGAACTAGTGACTGGATGTCTTATCTTCTAAGTAAGGGAGCATTTCATTTTGCATGTCTGCCACACCCAGAAGGGAACTTGGGAAGGTGAATATTTTTGAGTTGCCACTTCAAGCTTGAATCCAGTCTCCCCAGGGACCAAGGTAGTAGAGGAGGCACCATTTCTGGTTTCACAACCTTTTGTATTTGGATCCTTGCTATATTTTATTAGCAAATTTGTTGTTCAGTCATTTTCAATGTAATCAGAATCTTCATGACCCCATTTGGGATCTCCTTGGAAAAGATACTAGAGTGCTTGTCTTTTTCTTCCCCAGGATCTTCATTTTACAGATGAGGAAACTGAAGCAAACAGGGTGAAGTGACTTGCCCAGGGTCACATAGCTACTAAGTGTCTGAAGTCAGATTTGAACTCCTGGCTCCAGGCCCGCGAGCACTCTATTCGCGGCAAGCTTAGCTGCCCTTCATTAGTAAATATCCTTTTGTAAATGCTAATTTATGTCAATTGTCTAATTGATTTTCTGGAGTGATCAGCTGTTATTAGGCGGTGATCTCTAGTGATGACTGTTGTAGGAAGCGTGCCGCCGGAGGCTTGAACGCTATGGTGTCAGTCTACTCCTCCAACCCCTAAGGAGCCCTGCTCTCAGGACAGAATCTGCCGGGGCAGCAGGCTTGGGAGTGGGAGCCCGGAGCCCCCGGACCGCCGGAGGAGACTCATCCCTTTGGTGACTCAGCTCTTCCTGCAGCCGGGGGAAGAGCCCTGCTGCTGAAAGCCGGGGGTCTTTCCTCCGCACTGGTTCGAGCCTCCCTGGGCCAATGCGCGGATCGTCTTAGATGCTCGCCGCTACCGGCCTTGGAGAAGCGACAGTGACGTGCCGGGAAATGTCAACCGCCACAAAGCGTCCCTCTCCTTTGGCTGCGGGAGCCCCGGGCAGGTGATGGATTCGGCTTCCCTAGGGAGCCTCCTTCTTCTTGATGAGCCAGGCAACAAGAGCGAGGAACAAAGGCATCCAATTACCGTGGAGACGCCTAACTGTGGCGGAGACGCCTAACTGTGGCGGAGACGCC
>NW_020954595.1:14794000-14818892 GCF_900497805.2 Vombatus ursinus | reverse complement strand
TGTGGCGGAGACGCCTAACTGTGGCGGAGACGCCTAACTGTGGCGGATCCGCAGAGATGAGTTAGCTCAGAGCCGCGGAAGGGCTTCGGGGGAGAAGCCAGGCCCAACACGAAGAATTGTTCTCTTGTTCGGATGGTGGCGAATGTCCAGCTCGGCTCTGATCAGAAGCCCGTGATTAATACCCACAAATTAACTACTGTTTAGTGGGGAAGAGAACACTGCTTCCCCTCCCCCGGCTCCACCTCCCCCTACACGATGCGAGGTTCCACCCTTGCCCGAGACCCAGTTCCTGGCCGCGACGCCAAAACACGTCGTCCAGTGCTTTGGTCCCATACTGAGTCAGCTACGTTTGCCTTGGGGCACCCACTCCTGCTCCTCTATGCCATTTCCTTCCACCGCGGCTCACTTGGGGTCTCCCCCAGGGAGGCAAGAAGAGCCCACCTGCCCCGAAGTGTCGTCCCCAGGGCTGCGCTCCCGGACAACGGTCTTTCGGCAGGTATGTGTGGACTTCCTACCCGCCTGGAGGAAGGCAGTGGATAAGGGACGAGCAGAAGCCAGAGGTGGTCTTTGCCTTCAAGCAGCACGTTTCTCCATCTGAGGGGCACAAGACAGCGCCCTGGCCAGTGACCACGGGGGCACTCAGGAAGGAACAGGCAGGATCTTTCTTGAGCGCAGCCGGAAGAGGGATCCCTGCGTAGAGATGTTCCCAGGCCTTTTTTTCCCCCCCACAAGAAGGATGCCATCAGTGAAGCTTGGGCTCAAGGTGACCACACTTCTGGGAGAATTTGGGACGAATGGGGATTTTATTTTAGAGTTTGTGACCATTTGCAGAGACCCAAGGGGCCATGTTGGTGGTATCCAGGATCCCAGGAGACCCCACAAAACAGGGCAGAAGCCACTGGGGTTGTGGTGGGGCTTCAAGCCAGGTCAGCAATCCCAGCAGAGATGCAGGGGCTCTGAGGGTATGAGAAAGGAGCTGGCCTGGTAGCCCAGTGGGCACACTCCCCAGCGTTTAGTGAGTTGTGGACTTTGTAAAGGGCAGAACAAAGGCCCACGATAAACCAAGCAAAAAACAGCATGAGAGAGAAGATGAAAGTACCTGCTTAATGAAAAACAATTTAACACTTGGAGGTTAATTTTGTTCAGTGAGTCTGCAAGTGAATTTCACTGATGTTGACGTTAGCGGTGGGCCGTTTTGCTTCCCTTTGGCCACGCAAGGCCCATGCACTGGCCTTCCCTGTTGGAGGACGGTGAACTTTTTCATTTTCCAAATTACTCAAGTGGGAAGGGATGAGCTCACCCTGGTTCAGCAATGTGTGCACTGTGGCTTCCTCATTTCTGTGCTGTTCCTTTCAGTTCCAGTTAAATGTTTCATGGTTTCAATTTGATTCTTTGTCTGGTCTGTTAGTAAGTAATTGAATATCTACACCTGAGAGGGCTTCAGAAGTTCCCAGTCTTGAGATGGATGGGAGCAAAATGAACCAGATGGGGAGAACTATCCTGAAAAGAAGTGCCTGGAATTTGAGCCTGTCTGGGTTCGAGCTGTGAACTATTGGCTCTTCTGTGATTCTCTGGACATGGGCAAAGGGCATGTGTGGCTCCACGAGGAGACTGGACAATGGAAGTTACATGCTGGGGAGGAAGAGAAGTTTGGCAGGGTGTGTTGACTTCTCTGCCTCTCAGAGAGGCAGAGAAGGCACTTTTGTGGAGTTGGGGTTATCACAGTCTCAGAGTTTCAGAGCTGGAAGGGATCTCAAAGGCCAACTAGTCTAACCAATGGCTAAAAAAGAATCCCTCCTTCAATGTACCTGACAAATGATCATCCAGCCTATACTCAAAGGCTTCCCATGATGGGGAGCTCATCCTCTCCCACGGTAGCCTATTCCGCTCCAGGACAGCTCTGACTGTGAGGAGGTTTTTCCTGACGTCCCATCTACACGTGCCTCTATGCTGCTTCCCCCCATTGCTGAGTTCTGTTTCCTGGTGCCAAGGGGCACATCAGACCCCCCTCCCTCGTGACGGACGGCCCTCATGTCTCCCCAGAAGCTTCTCTCTACAGGGTTCCACATGTCATGGACTCATGGCCCCTTTCTATTCTGGTCAGCCCCTGGTGCAGTTCAGGTCCAGATTTGAAATCTTTCAAATTCAGAGCTCTGTGCACACCCCAGCCCAGGAGAAGCAGCACCCAGGCACTGACTGGGGAGAACAATGCAGAGAATTCCACCTGGAAGGGGTCAATGGGGACCCAGGAGATCCTAAACCTGGCCTAAGGCTGCTGGGGACAGGAAAGGAGCCCACCAGCCTTCTGTTAGTGTGGGCCTGCTGGGCAGTGAGCAACTCCAGCAGCTTTCTGCATGAGAGGAGATGGGGAGTAGTCTTTGACAGAGGGTGACCACACTCACACAGCACTCTGGGGACTTGCTGGGACCCTGCTGTGGCACGTCTGTCGCTCTCTGGGGAATTGGTCAGATGTCTTGTGAGAAAGTGGGTTCTTCTGGTGTTGCTGTTCATGCCTGGAACAGTGTGATGCTGGGGAGAAAGACAGACATGGAACTGTCTTCCAGGCTCACCTCCCTCCCTAATGAAGCCTTCCCTCACCCCCAAGGACGGACGGGAGGGACCTCATCTAGGCTGATGCCTTCATCTCACAGCTGAAGAGACAGGCCCAGAGAGGGGAGTGACTCCCCCAAAGCCATCCAGGTCAGGGGTGGACCTTATGTCAATTTTTTAAAGTGAAATTTTGCTTTTTTAAAATCACAAATTCAACCATCATCAACAAGCACACACCTCAAGCCATGAAGAACGGGGAAGAGGACTTCACAGATTGGAAGCCGTGAACTTCTGTGCAGGGAATTGAACCAACGTCCTCAGGCTCAATGGCCAGTTCTGTCCATTGAGCCACACTGAAGTCTCTGGCCTCGACAAGCTGGGCCCAGACTTTTTGGCACTACTTCTCATTGGAACCCAACTAGGACAAACTTCTTAGGTGCCCTGCTTGATGCTCATGACCAGTTTCCTGGTCACAGGAACATCTGAGTGTCATGGAACGCTGCCACTACCCACACCCTCCCTTCACTCTGCTGGCTCCCCATACTGGATGGGAGAGATGCTCAGATGCCTTGCCCATCGCCCCATGGTCTGGAGGGGAATCCTGGGGGTCAGAAGGGAAGTCTCTTCTAGTGGCCGAGGCTTTGTCTAAGCCCAGCATGCTCTCCTGGAGCTCCCTTCCTGGACAAAGCATCCTGAGCCACAGTCTCTGCAATTACAGTGGAGCACGAGTTTTGGAATGTCCAGGCTCACCCACTCCTTCTGCTGAGAAGGGATTTTCCTGGCATGGACTGCTCTGGGATGCGGATGACTGCACGGACGTTTGCATTCGTCTTGGTTGCTGAGAATCCCCAGAGGTTTTTTTTCTGGTCATCAGTCATCTCATTTTCTGAGTGTTCCCCTGGGCCCAGACCATATCAGCTTTTAAGAACACTCACTATTTAATGCCCGAGAGTGGTGGCATGTCAGATCATGCCCCACTACATTCATGTCTTCTTTTCTTTTCTTTCTTTTTTTTTTTTGCTTAGGCAATTGGGGTTAAGTGACTTGCCCAGGGTCACACGGCTAGTAAGTGTCAAATGTCTGAGGCCAGATTTGAACCCAGGTCCTCCTGACTCCAAGGCCAGAGCTCTATCCACTGCACCACCTAGCTGCCCCTCCCCCCATGTCTTCTTTTCTCCAAATTCTCTGGGACAACAGGTTACTTGGTGCCCTCCAGAAGCCCGAACTCTCCTTATTTTCTCATCCATCACTGGTGTCTGTGGCTTTACTGAAGACCACCTTCAGCATCTCATGGCTCACAGTTTCATGTCCACAAGGGTGAGGGAGGAATCAGAGGCAATGCCTTGGGTGCTCAATACCCGATAGATGAGCTCTAAACTGTAACAGGTACATCCACTTCCAACCAGAGCCCTGCCTGGCTTTGAAGAAAAGGCCTGAGGGAGATTTGGATGTGAGCAGCTTGGTAGTGACTGAAGAGGACCTGGTGAGGAGCTCATGACAGGGAAGGGGCCCTGTGGGCCACCTATGAGACCAAAGGCCCTGTAGGCCACCAGCTTTTTCTGCTTCTCAGTGGAAAAACAACAAGTGTGTGTTCATTTGTGTGTGTGTGTGTGTGTGTGTGTGTGTGTGTGTGTGTGTGTATGCATCTGTATCTATGCCTGGCTACAGATCTAGGCACAGTATGCCCACACCTCTCACATGGGGGCCCCTAGACTGGCTATGCCAGGTTCAAGTTGCTCTGTGCCTTCGCATTCACTCAAAAGCTATTTTTCATGAGCCCCCATCCATGCATTTACTTTTATGAGTCAACCAGAGTCACACTTCAGTAGAAAGCATTTCACAAATTAGCCTGGTAAGAGAACTAGCAATAGAAAATCTCCCCCTTAAACCTTGGCCACGCTCTCCCAGGACTGCTCACTTTCTCAGTTCACCCATTGAGCATACAGGGAGGAAGGGGTCGCATGCCTGAGTCTTTTGTGGATGTAATCAGGCTGCTGTCATTGGGCTTGGGGTGGGTCCAGTCTCTGCCAGACATATGGTCTCTGATAGGGGTGTGGTGTGCCAGGGTCAAAGCCAGTACTTGCTCCCTCTTGGGTCTAGGTCGCTGCTGGTTTCTGCCTGGTACGGCTCCACTGAGTGTGGGGTTATGCAGTTCCCTGAGTCTTCAACTGAGGATTCTGTTCCATAAAAAGAGAAAAGAGTGACCTTATCCATATCTATTTTAGCTTAGAGGCTTACACATCAGCGCTTTAAGAAAGGGAAGGCTCTCACAGCTTGGTAGTGTAGTGAATACATTGCTGGGCTTGGAGTTAGAAAGACTGAAGTTCTAATCTGGCTTCAGATTTATTAACCATATGGCCCTAAATTCAGACTTATTAACTGTGTTACCCTAGGCAAGCCACTTAACCTCCATCTACTTCAGTTTTCTCAACTATAAAATGGAGATAATAATAACCCCTACCTCCCATAGCTGTTGTGAGGATGAAAAGAGGTAACATTTGTAAAATGCTTAATACAGTGTCTGGCACATAGTAGGCACATAATAAATGCTTATTTCTTTTCTATCAGAGTAGAGAAAGACCTTCAGCTCCTTTTATTCCCCCACAGGAAAGTCTGTTAGTTCATAAAACCCCAGAGGAGCACTTTATACAACAGTCATTAATCTAGGATACATCAACAGGCATTGAGTCTATTTTTTTTAACCTCAACTTCCTGGTTACCAAAGGTCAGGGCCTCTGTCCCAATCCTACGGCTGACTTAGAATTAGAAAGTCCTTATGCCTGTCATTCAGTGTCTGATTGCTAGTGTCTACAACCCTTTAGAAGTATTTTAGAGGATCTTTCCCACAAACTACTCAGAGTTCTCTGGGCTTGAGGGTCCCTGGTTTTCTCAAACTTTTTGGTCTTTTTGGTCTCCCATGGAAATAAATGGGAGAGTGAAAGGCAAAGGAACAAAACTTTCTTTGGAACCACCACAAGACATCTCTTTCCCTTATGATTTTGTATCTTTTTTTCCCACTTGGTTAACTTTCTTTTCATAATTTTCTTGAATTGCTTTTCTTTCTGTTTTTTTTCCTTTTTCCTTCTTATTTGACTTTTGAATTGCTTTTTAAGTTCTTCCAAGACTTCTTTTTGGGCTTGTGATCACTTGATAGTACTCTTTAGTGTAGGAGTGGCTTTTTTTTAACCTCACTATCTTTCTCTGAATAAGAACCCAGATCTTCTTTTATACCAAAGTAGCTATCAATGGTCTTTTTCCTTTGCTTACTCATTTTGATATTGTCTTATTTTATTTTTAGCAGCTTAACATTATTATTATCAAGTTTTAATCCCGAGTTGCAAACAATTTTGCCTTAATTTAGTCCCCTCCGTTCTTTATTCACAATTCTGATCTTTATTATGTGACTGACAAGTGGAAACCTCTATCTTTGACTTCTGTCCTCCATATGAAGGTGCCCTATCATATGCCAAAAACCACATGGCTGATAGCATCGAAGCAGGTGTGTGGACCTCTCTAGAGGACACAGTTGACTCTGCTGCCCCTCTCCCTCCTGGATGCTTTCTTGAGCCTTCTCTGAGCCACAGGTCCAAAATTGGCACGAGCTAAACTGAGTCACTGGGGAGGACATGACAGATGTCAGGAAGATAAATATAAAGGGTTGCGACCATTGGCTTCCTGACCTCAAAAGGCTCAGGGGGAATTGTTGACCCTGTGGGGACCACATTGCCCAAGGCATGGATTCATTTGACAGGAATAAATTCAGTCACATGAGAGAGGTGGGATGCTTTCACTGAAGAGCAAGTCAAGAGATGTTTGTAACCACCTGAGGGGTCATTTTGCATGTTCCAGTAAGGTGTATCAGCTCCACAAAGGAGCTGGAAATATATTAATTAGCCCACAGGCTCCCTGGTCCTGCATATCTTCTGGTAAATTTTTATTTCCTGAGGATGCAAAAAGGAATGGCAGAGACCCGAGGCAGCAGGCCTGCACACTGGGCGGAGCAGGGAGCAGTTTCTGAGCCACGCGGGGAAGTCTTGGAACCAAGGACCAAGCGCTAGCATTCCAGGTTCAGGACAGGTGCAAGGGGAGCCGAAGCCAAGGAACAACGCAGTACAGGGCCAGAATGTGTCGGTGTGAAGCTGGGTCTTGACTTTGACTGGTTGTGTGAGTCAGGCGACCAGGGAGGTCAGACCCTGAAGTCTCTCCTGGGCTCCAGCAACATGGAGGGCGGTGGGGGGTCTGGAGTGACTCTGGAGGTCCTAGGGAAGGTGGGACTCAGCAGAGAGGGGCCTTGTTTGATTTCCTGGCAAGCTCTAGTTCTTTTCTCATCTGAGGAGGACCTCAAGCCCAGGGAATCTTCTAGTCTTTGTTGGGAATAATTATATAGGTCCCTTTGCCAAACTCCCCATCCTGTAACATTTGATTCTTGGTCAGCAGCATGTCTGCCCTTTGACAGGCCCCAGAGCACTGCCAAGGATCAGTAGGGTAGCAGGCAGAGGGGTCTTGCCTCTTCCTTCTTCTCTCCCTTGCCCTCTTATCTCCCTCTCCCCTTCTCTCTTCTGTTTCCAGTAGATGAGAAAAACAAGGGCTACAAACTTCCTGTTCTAGTCATGATACCAGGATGGATAGAAACCCCAAGTCCTGTGACAATGGAATTCTGAAAGAACCCTTGTAGATCTTCAAATCCTGCCTCGAACACTTCCTGGCAGTGAGACCCCGGTCAAGTCCCTTTACCTTCTACAGCCTCAATTTCCTCATCTGTAACATGGGCATCATAGCAGTCCTTGCTTATAGGATTCTATAAAAAGAATCCTTTGTAAAGCATTTGGCACACTCTATCAGGCTAGAGAGAGGTCAGTGTGGAGGAGGATGGTGGAGTTGTTTGATGTAGCTTTTTTTTATGCAGATTTATGAAGTCTAAGAAGCAGATGGCATGAAGGAGAGCTCATCTTCAGCCCTGTGCTGCACTTGGAGTCCTTCCCTGGACTGCACCAGGCTCTCCATTTCCTCCGTTCATTGATCCTGTTAAGTCTCCATGTTGGTTGTGATTTATTCTGGGCTGCTTAGAGCTCTCTGGTGATGCCGATCCTCCCCTGACTCCTGATTTCCTGGAGATGTCCCAGCCCCAGGATGGCATGCCTTTTTGGATCTCCGTGAGACGTTAGCCTGAGCATAGAAACTTGGAGGGCTGGGGAGCATTGTAGCAGTTTCCACTTTTTACCTCACTCCATGTAGTGATTTCTTCTCCCTGGGACACTGCTACAGAAATCCTTTAACTCTTTATGAAACTTATTTTCCCTAAAGTGATTTCACTTTGGCTCCCATTCAGGGGCTGAACATATGTGCTTGACTTTATACAAGACAATGGGAAGTCAGTCCACTTCTCTGTATTAGAATTTTTTACTTGGGTTGATACAAAACAATGATAGAAAAGTCACATACCAAAATGACCTTTGGAAAGGCAGCAAAGAACTCAGTGAGTTCAGGGGGAACAAAGCTTGCTCACTGCCCTGAGCAGGCAGGGCCTGGAAAGCGCTGACTTGGCCAGGGGAACTGGCAGATGGGCTTGGGCATCAGGAGGCCATGGAGGGCACTCTGCTCAGGTAGGCAGGAGGCTTGCCCCCTGCAGCAATGACTGAGGAAGCTGCATCCATTGCAGCCGTTGGCTTCTTTCTTTTGGCTGTGGCGGTGTTACCTGACATGACCTGGGGAGCAGGATGTGGGCTAGGGGCAGATGACATGGAGGCGGGAAGAAAGAAGAGCCTGCGTGAAGGAGAGAAAGGAGTCTTAAGGCCTGGCTCCCGTTAATCAACTCATTTCCCCCTCCTGATTTCTTCTGCCTCAGAGGTCACCATTGCTGGAAGGCAGAACTCTGGGGACATTATTTTTTCTCTCCAGAGATGCCCTGTCACCGTGCTCTAATGACTTCATTGCTGTCTGTGAGCTGGAAAGAAATCCCAGAATCCTCAGGCACAAGAACAGATGGCAGCACCGGGCATCTCTGCCAACTAGCTGGCAGATCTTGAGTAAAATCCTTTGCTTCCCCAAGCTGGGCCCGCCTCGGTTCAGCAGATCATGCTCTGTTAGGGAGATGGGCTGAGAGCAGAGAGCAGGCAGCCTGCCTTGAGAGCCTGGGCAGGACGGGAGAGCTTTGCCTAAAGCCTGTCCTCTCAACCTGGAATTGTCTGGTGGCTTTCTGGGTCTGGTTTTGCTCCTTTGGCCGTTCTCCCCTACCTGACTGCCCAGGGGCTCGGCCTGGCTTCCCAGCAGATGGAGATAAAGTCTGAGGGCTCGGGAGCCCTTGTCACTGACCCCATCAGGCAGAAGCACCGACGGAAGAGTGGAGGCCATTGGAGGAAAAACTGCAGGCCTTGGCTGACAGCCTCCTTCCAATTTGAGGGCAAGGTCTCCCTCTGCTGCCAGAAGCAGCCATGGTCCCTATAGGCTGAGTCCTTCTCATCTTCTTCATGGAAGCCTGCTGCTTTGACCTCGCTGGCAGCAGCTGCACCCTGCTGGTGGCCCAGAAATTCTAAACTGAGGGTAGTGGAAGGAAGACAGGAACCCCCCCCCACCAAGGCTATGGCCTCCTCCCTCCACATAGTGTGACTCCTTTCCACTGCTGGTACACAATCATGGGGCTGGGTGGAGCACGGGATGGTGGGAAGAGGCACAGTCAGAAAGCCCTCTGCCAGTCTCCCCCACCCTGAAGCATCCCTGCCCTAGGCCTACAGGACCAGAGCCATTCACAGACAAAGGGCAGGGCAGGGCCATTGGGTAAAGTGTCCCCCACCCCCCATTACCATTCTATTCTTTTGTTTAATTTCTCCCCCCAGGTCAGGGAACCCTGAAACAATACCAAAATGAGAGGACAGAAGAAAGCTCGCCAGGATGTAGGCACTGCTTGAAACCAGAGCTGCCCAGCCATGTGGTGCCTCCTTGACACTCGGCCAAAGGGGAGTAGGGAGGAAGGTTCCGAGGTCAGGAGACAGGGCTCAGGCTCTGCCCTAAGGCTAACTTTGAGAACCACCCTTCTTGGTCCTGACAATCTGGGTTCCCCTTTCCTAGTGAGAAAAGAACCAGAGAATGGGGTCGGGTTGAGGGAACTTAGCCAGAAGAACAGACAGGCAAAACCTAGCTATTAATGGAATGAATCAATCAGTAAACATTTATTAAGCTTCTCCTGTGTGCCAGGCACTTAGCTAAATGCTGGAGATACAAAAAGAGGCTGTCCTCAAGGAGCTTGCAATCTAACGGGAAAGGGAGACATTAATGAAAGATTAGCTAAAAATGGTGAAATATCCATTTGGAAGGTCTCCAGTGGAGTGCCCCAGGGATCTATGCTATCTCTGTGTGTGAATAAAGGCATAGACCAAATTGAATTTGCACAGGACACCAAGCTCATCGGTTGAGAGAGTCAGGCTCCAAAAAAATTAGATAACTGACAGCATTGGGGTGTATTGAATAAGATGGAATTCAATAGATGAGTGTAAAGTCTTACCATTGGGTTCCAAAAAATCAACTTCCCAAATAGAAGCTTCTGGAGGTGTGGCAGGCCAGGAGTGTCAAAGAGGTTTGGCCCTTTTAGTGAATGGGGGGCTCCCTAGGAGTTGATACGGCATCTACAGAAGCAGAGGGGATCTCTGAAGAGTGCCCAGGACCCAAGAGGTGATGGGCCTGCTGTCCTCTGCCCTAGCCTTGCCCCATCTGGACTGTTGGGCTCAGGTCTGAGAAGGTCTGATGAACTGGAGAGTGTCCTGAGGAGGGCAATCAGAATGGGGAAGGGCCTTACACCCATGTCTTCAAGAGGATGGCTCACGTGAACTGAGCATGTTTGTCTTGGAGGAGAGAAGGCTCAGGGAGACTCCAGGGCTTCTGAACTTCTCATATCTGAAAGGGGGGGCAAAGAGAAGGTGGGGAGGTATGAAGAAGAGAAGAAGAAGAAGGAGAAGGAGGGGAAAGTCTTTAGAAGTGAAAGGAAAGGGACAAAGGTGACAAGAAGGTCATCTGGGCCCTGCTGGCAGGTTTGTTCAAAGCACTCTCCAGTGGGAGATCAGCCAAAGGGCTATGGCCAAGTGCCTCTGTGCACCCTTATCCTCCTGGTGTCCAAAGATCTGCTCCATCCCAGATGCGGGTGAGGCCCGTAGTGAGCCCTCCTCCCCAGTCACAACATGAAGGCCTGACAGCTGCCCTCTGAGGGCTCCAGTAGAAAGCTCCGGAAGATCCCACAAGCCTGGGGCACCCCTGCTCCTTACTGGTCAAGAGGGCCACTCAGGTACCCAACCATAGTCCTCTTAAGAAGACCCTCTCCAGGGAAGGCAGCTGCTTCTCTGGTGGAAAAGGCACAGCTGCTACTGGGAGAAGATTGTTGGTTGTATGGAGTGAGGACACTCTGTCTTTGAGATCCTGGGACCAGCGGGGCTGAGGTGCAAGAGGCAGTGGGCCATGAGTTCTGCCCCAGAAATCATTCCAACTTCATTTCACCAAATAGTTTTGTGTTAGACTTATATTGAGTATCTGCTATGGGCAAACTACTCTGTGAGTGTGTGTGTGTGTGTGTGAGTGTGTGTGAGTGTGTGTGTATGAGTGAGGGTGAGTGTGTGTGTGTGTGTGCGTGTGTACCCACACACCCATTCACTGATTAGGACAGACCACTCCTCTCCCACCTCACGCATCCCATGTCTGCTGCTTCTTTATGTCACTGCAGCCCTAGGTGGCCATTGGGTGCATCTGGTGCCCAGGGCTAGGCAACGGGGCAGGCAGGGCAAGGTCAGCTCCAAGGGAGGCCTCCAGAGGTGGCCATCCTCCTGTCCGAGCAGAGTGGCCATCTGCACTCTGTTCGAGTTGGAAAGATGGCTGGGGGCTGGGCCAGGAGCCTTCACTGGCAGCTAAATTTAACAGGACGTAGACATTGTGGTGTTTGCAAAAGAGCGACTTCTTTCCCTTGGGTGTGAAAGTAGCTGGTTTGCTCCCTGCTGGGGTGAGAAGGCGCTGGCTCATTCCCCATTCTCTTTGGTGGTCCTTTTGGCCCCCTGCTACTTTGCAGCCCAAACCGATGCTTTGCTGAGACTGCATACTTTGAGCCTCCTATCTTCCTACTCACCGTCCTGAGTTAAAAGGAGACAGAGCCCCCCTTGATTCTGGAGGGTGTCTCAAGTGGTCCAAAGACATGCCTGTAAGCCAGGAAAACAAGCAATGTGTGATGTGTTTGTGAGGCAGTGGGGGAGGGGAGAGGCCATGGGCGAGGACTGTCATCATCATCATTTGTGTCCCCGATTCTGGGCTGGAGTCAGGACTCCCAGATACACCTTTGGAGGACGTGGGATGTATTTTATCTGCCCACCCTCTAGCATTCCAAATAGAGGATAAATCTGTCCTGATGAGGAAGCCTAAAATGGAACGGGAATTGTAGGATCGTCCCATTTTCAGTTATACAGAGAGCCTGGCAGCCTCCTTCTTAAAATACTTGGAAAAGGAAATTTCCCAAGGACAGCCAAGGCAGCAGCCCTCTTCACCTGGACGTGTCAGGGAGGCCCTTTTCAGCTGACCTCCACCTTTCCCAGAGGCATCTATGAACAGCTTCCCCAGGGCCACTGGCCAGCCTGCATCACTGGCCATTAGGGCGCCATGTTGGAATGGAAGTTTTTGGGGGTAAAGAGAGGTCCAGACACCACCCAGAGAGAGGCTGACTACAGCACCATGGAGGGGGAGAGTGCCCACAAGCTTGCCCAGGTACCTGTCCCTGCTCCCCCACAGCAGAGCCAGGGAAGCACCCAAGGCTAGGGGAGCCTCTGCTGAGGTGCACCTTACAGGGTATGGTGTTGCTCCCTGCGCGGGGGCACGGGAAGGAGCTGCTCACACCCCAAAGCTTGGCTCTGGACGGAGGACCCACCTACTAGCACCAGTGGTCAGGGGAGGGGGATGCCTGAGGGCTGAGACCCCATGGGCTGGTGTGACTTCACTACTTGTCTCCCTCTGAAAAGGGCCCAAGGACAAGGAGCTGCTCTAAGACTGTGAGGGTCAGCGTTTGAATAGCCCGTGAGGCTACCCGTCGCGGGGACACAGTCCCCAAGCTTTCCTGGGCAGCCTCACCCCCGGCAGTCTCCTGATTTCCACCCAGGATAGGCCTGGACTGGATTCGTCCTCTAGAGCCAGGGCCCGGGGCTTCTGATGCACCCTGGACAGCGGCAGACTCTGGGAAGGACCATGGAGAGCAGCTGAGTCAATCCCTACCTGGGACACGCAACAAGAAATCCCGGGAGAAGTGGCCATCCAGTCCTTGCTGAGGGGCTCACCCCCTCCCGTGACTACCCACTCTTCATCGCCCAGATGCTTGACCCTGACAGTGGGCACCTCTGCCATCTCCCCCATGGCTCCTGGCTCAGCCCGCCTCGGAGGCCTGGAAAGCACATCTTCCACTTTGTCTAACCCTAATTCTGAGATCATTGGTGAGCCACAGAGTATAGAGCCCTGGGCCTGGAGTTAGGAAGACCCGAGTTCAAGTCTGGCCTCAGATAGTGACCAGCTGTGTGACCCTGGACAAGTTACTTGACTTCTATCTGCCTCAGTTTCCTCAACTGTAAAATGGAGATAGTAACAGCACCTCCCTCACAGGGTTGTTGTGAGGATCAAATGGGATAATCTTTGTAAAGCACTTTACATACCTGCCAATTATTGTTATGATTGTTGTTAGTTATCACCAGACGCCTGATTGCCTGCCTGGCTCTGCTCCTCAACCAGCTGCCCTGCAGCTTTCCATCCCTGGCTCCCCTCCTTGCTGCCCAGTGCCCTGGGCCAGCTTCTTGCTGACCGTGCAGAGCCTGTTCTGTGCTGATCAGCAAGATAGGGGCAGGCAGGTGCTTTTGGCCCTCAAGGCCTTTCCCCACCCCCATATTCATGAACTCAGCTGTTGGGGCCTCAGTGATTTAGAAAGAAGGATTCACCCGGATAACAGACCTCCTCCCAGTCTCGGTCTGCAGGGGCCTCAGGGTCTCTGGTCTCTAGGGAGGAGCTGAGGCTGGGGGCATGGCCCAAAGTCCCAGCTTCTGCCTTTTCCAGGTGAAGGCTGTCACTTTGGGCTCAGCTGCCTGTGGTTTTAGCTGGACCTTGGTGATGGGGAGGCTGGTAGAGAAGGCTTCCTCTTGGTGAGACTGAGCTCCCAACTCCAGGGAAGTTTACTTATTATTTATTCATAGCAAAACACAAACAAGTCATTTGGCCTTAAAATAAACCCAGCAATGGATCCCACCAGGGCAGAGACCAGAAGCCACACTCTTCCTCGGCTCAGTCTGAGTGAGCAGCTCAAGCCCTGGGATTTAATCTTCCTACAGATGGCCCCTCCTTGTGCCCACTTCCTTGACTTACTGAGTGTCTCCTGGCTTGGGACCCCAACCTACAGAGTCCTCTGTCCTGGGGAGCCTCGTTCCCCATGGCTGTCCTCTGCTTTTTTTTTTTGTGAGGCAATTGGGGTTAAGTGACTTGCCCAAGGTCACACAGCTCAGTACATGGCAAATGTTTGGTCTGAGGCCGGATTTGAACTCAGGTCCTCTTGACTTCGGACTGGTGCTCTATCCACTGTGCCACCCAGCTGCCCCTGCCCTCTGCTTTTTAAAGGGGTGGTCCCACACTGCTGCAGAGTTCTAACATTAACCTGCAGAGGGCAGGAGTGATGTGGGCAGTTTTTTCTGACATTGATCCTTCATTTTCTGTGACTGATATCCATAGCTCGAGCTTCTAGGAGTATCTGTGCCATTTTACAAAACAGCCAACACATGTTGACCTAAATTAATCCATCCATCTTCTAGTTATAAGACAAACAGATTTTATTTGTAGGGAACCTCAGCCCTTGGCCAGATTGTGGTCTTGCTGGAAAGCAGCAGGGGCATGGTGGGTAGGGAGGAGGCTGGGGCTGCCCAGATCCCAAAGTTGGGGTGGTCCCTTGGCGGCCTCACTAGAGCCCTAGTCCCCAGACCCTCATTTGGGCTCTCCCAGGGTGGAGGCCCTCCTCCATTCTCTGGTCTCTCTCCTCCAGTCTGGCCTAGGATCCAACCATGGCAGTGAATTTTGTGAGGAGGGGGATGGGGAAGTCCTACTTAAGGCAGGTCTGCGAGGCTGAACAGCCTCATTCCATGCAACTTCACCAGTAACCTTCAATTCTCTCCAAGGAATCAGCCCTTGGTGTTACCTCTGACTGGGGACTTAGAGTGTGGGTCCAGCAGGGAGAGTTGTGACCAAAGAAGGAAGCTGACACTGTTTGGAGCGTCCACAATGACCTTTCTTGTTCTTCCTCTGAAACACAATAGGGAAAAGGAGGTTCCAGATTGCCCTCAGTGAGGGGGAGGGATTCCTAGCAGGTTCTCAAATCCTCAGAATCCTGCCTGGAAGACAGGGGAGGAGTGGCAGCTGCTCCCCCCCACCATATCCCAGATAACTCCTTTCTCTCCCTCCTCCATTCCCCTGTATTTTAAAAAAGAAAACCATGAGTCTTGGGAGATATCCTGTCCCCAAAAAATTCTTAAAGAAAATGTCAGAGGCAATGTTGTTTAGCAATCAATAAAACTGAGATGGAATTGAAATCTTTGGAGACATGATCTTGCCTTCAGGTAAAGATGACATTGATTTGCCAGTAGAGGGGGCTGACTACTTTCAGCCTGAAAAGTCAATCAACAAGCATCTACTGTGTGCCTGGTGCTGAGCTTAGAGCTGGGTTACAGAGTAAGGCAAAAGGCTGCCTGGAGGAACTGACTGTCTAAGGCTCATTATTACCCTGCACTGGGGTGAGAAACAGCCTCACCTGGCAAGGTGGCCTGCCTTTCTGCATAGGGTCCTCTGGTTAGCGAATTAATGATTAATTAGGAGGTCTAGCCCTGTGCTGGTGCTGGGGGCAGTTTGAGTATTAGACAAAGCAGGGTCCTTGGCAGTCTAGGGATGCTCTGTGAGGGGCGTCCTAGGACCCAGGGGCACAGCTGGCACCAGGGAGCAGGGGGTGACAATGAAGGAGAGGGGTGTGAAGGGGCAGAGTCTAAGACAGGAACTCGCCTGGGGGAAGGAGGAGAAGCCTGGTCATCTCCAGGCAGAAGAACGAGTGATGAGGTGTGGCCATCTCTCCTTAGTGGACTGGGCAGCACTCCTCCAGGAACCGCCTGAAGGGAACTGGCTGAATATTCTTGGTTTTCTTAGGGCAGGTGTCTGGGGGTGAGGAGACACCCCTCCCCCCAGATAACTCAGCTCTCAGGTCTATTCTTACCTCCTGGTATTTATATGGGTACACATGGCATACAAAAAGGGACAGAGAAAGCAGTCCTTGAGATAGGAAACCTTGGGCAAAAGATGCTGAGGGACATGGGTGGTGTTTTCATTCCTGCTTCTGACTGCAGGCAAGGAATTCAGAGGAGAAAGGGAGGTTTGGAAAGTGAAAGAAGGTTGAATTGTTTGTTTACTTTTTAGTTATGTTGGGGCAAGGGAAGGAAGAGTTAGATTCCCACTTACATAGATTGGATATGACAACAGATGATGGTGCCCCTTAGACTGGTGAATGGGCTGAAACTCAAGGTAGTAAGTAAAGGATGGTAACCCCCTGAACAACTAGCTCTACTCCATGCGTTCATTTTGCCAAGTTAGTCAACAAACATTTATTAAGCACCTACTGTGTGCCAGGCACTATGCTAAGTACAGTCTGAATGAATTACATTCCAGATCATGGAAAGAACTGTCAGAAATGATTGATTGCCAAGTTGCTGCCAGTAATTGGTGAAAACATGTCAACAAACAGAGAGGTGCCATGAGAATGGATAAGGACAAGCTATTCCAATTGTCAGAAAAGCCCTACAGGCCAGTGAGCTTCGCTCCTGCTCCTGCTGAGTCTTCCAGCCCATTATCACAGGGCTGGTGGGGACATGGAGTAGAAGCTCTTGTCTTTTTGTTTGCCACCACTCTTATGGCTCACAGTAGGTGAACAAAGCATTGTTAGACAGCAAGATGATGACTTTGGTTTTGGACGTATTGAGTTCAAAGTGACAGGACATTAAGGTGGAGCTAAAAATTAATCTCCTGGAGTCCTGTAAGGCAAGGGAAGGGAAAAGAGAAAGAGAGAGAGGAGAAGAGAAAAGGAGAGAGAAAGAGGGAGAGATAGAAAGAGAAGGAGGAAGAGGGAGAGGAAGAGAGAGATAAGGGGAGGGAGAGACAGAAAGAAGGGGGGAAGGGAATGGAGAGATAGGGAGGGAGAGAGAAGGGGGAGGGAGAGAAAAGGAGAAGAAAAGAGAAGAGAGGAGGATGGAGAGACAGACAAATAGACTTCACTTTAGTCCTTCTCAGTACCCCTACAAGCCCATCTTCAGGAAGAGAGCCAAGGTCTGCTGACTTCCTCTTCGAGCCAGAGAATATAAAATCACCTTTTCTCCCCCCTCCCCCCACCTGCCTCTACCCCTTGGTTTCCTGTGTAGCAAAGGGGTGTGGAGGTATCATCCGGGCCCCTCTCCCAGCCCTCCTCTCTTCAACACCTGTTTCTTCTCCCTTCACACCCCACAGAAAGCTTCAGGAAGACCCTTGCCCAGCAGCTGGCGGTCTGTCTGTGGTCTGCCAGGTTTGGGTCTGGGTAGTTCAGGCTGACCTCGTGTGGTTTCTTGGGCCTTTCTTGGTTGAATTTTCTTTCACTCTTGGCTAGATTCCAGCCTGAGAAGCACCAGGCCCTGCAGCAGGTTGCCTTTGGGCTTCCCAAGGGCCTTGGGAGGCAGGTTGCCTCCAAAGAGGAGGGCACTATCATCTTCAGAGAAGTCCTGCCATCACTCTGGGGAAGCTCCTTCTTTAATTACCCCCAGATTGGATGAATGGCCAGGGACCCCAGCTTTAGCTTCACAGTGGGCCCTTTACCTGAGGGCCCCAGGAAGCACACTAGAGCCCAGGGAGATGCCCTCCAATGCAGTGCTCGTGCCTGTATTCCTCCCAACTCATTTCATCTCATTAGGTTAGTCAACATTGACATGGCTCTGGGGCCTCACATCAACTAATGCCCATTTCACATGTGGACAAGCTGAGGCTCAGAAGAAGCAGGTGATCATAAGCAGACTGGGAATAGGGGCAGAGGGGGTGTGTAGAGGGAGGGCTTCCTTCCATTGCATGGTCCTGGAGCCTTTCATGTTGCCATCTATCCCATGTTCATGCTGTTTGCAGATTTGAAATGCAAGTCATTTATGCCTTTCTAAGTTGTGGCTAAAAATGTTGAGTTCTGCTGCCCTGCTCCATGGACCTCCCCCTCCCCCACCACAGGCTAATACGGACCATTAAGCACTGTTCTCTGAGCCTAGGGCAGAGCCCTGTGGCCCTGTTCCAGGGATTGCCTCCTAGGCTGACACTGGCCATTAGCCATTACTCCCTGGGCTCAGTAATTCAACCAGTTGGGGATCCTTGAGTCCCTCTTATTCAGCCCTCATTTCCCCATCTGGTCCACAGGGAAAGGACAAAGAACTCTGCTTGTGCTAAGCTGGAATTACATGCAGACATCCCACCATCTCTCACATCTAGTGAGTGACCCATCAGGAAAGGAAATGCGTTCAGAGGATGCTACCTGTCCTCTGAGCTGAAGGCAGGGATTCAGTCTCTGCAGCTCTATGGCACAGGGTTGGGGACTGAGCAGAATCAATTAAACAGATGTGATCCCTGCCAGCCCCCAGGACCTCCAAGCCTAACTTCAGCAGTCCCCATGTAGGCAAACCCTCCTTACTGTGGGGTCCTGCTGTGGACTTGGGCCAGGAGAAGGCCTTTCATGCTAATGAGGCCTCTAGCTGCTTTTGGAGGCACTGGGGCCGGAGGGAGGATTCTGTCCAGCTGGGCCAGGTGTTGCCTCCTGGGGCGGGGAGGTGCTATCCCTGCTTCTCAGTGCCTGATGTGAATAGGGCAGTCCAAGATCATCTAATTCATTGCAAGCCTTAGTGAGAGCATACAGTGGCTGGGCACAGAGCTAAGTGCTGAGCAGACAGAGCCAGACATCAAACAATCCTGCCCTCCAGAGCTGACATCATTCTACCAGCCTGGGGTTTCAGGTCAGGCAGCATTTGTTGGCCCATAAGCAGCCTATAGGCCTATAAAAAAGAAGAGAAAAGAAAAGAAAAAAGGAAGGACTGAAAGACAGTGGGTGAAGCTGCTGGAGGAGTGGAGGCCAGAGCAGGTCCATCATGTAGGGATGGCCACTACTGGGAGGGGGATTTAGCAGGGGCTGCCCAGCTTTGGACGATGTGGGGGAGCACCTTGAACAGAACGTGCAAGAGGGAGAGTAGCTTGGGGTGTCCTGCTGACTGAGTACAAGGTGGGCAAGCTTGCCATCTGTCTCTGGGCGGCTCTGGGCGGTAATTAGAGCAGAGCCGGGCAAGGCACTGAAAGAGGCTTGTCACATGCACTTGCCTGCCTTTGGAAGGTGATTTTCATTTTCCCAGCTCATTTGGAGCTTTCCAGTATCATCAGCAGCACGGGCGAGGGGGAGAGGCACCCAGAGCTAGGAAAGGGAGGATGGGAGAGGCAGGGGAGAGCAAGAAGAGGGGCCAGTACTGCGGGGGATGGGAGCAGGGAGGATGGGGGAGAGGACAGGAGAAGAGAGAGGAGGAGACAGAAGAGTTAAGGGTTTGAAGGGAAGGAGAGGAAAGAGGGAGAGGAGAGGAGGGGAAGGGAGGGGAGGAGAGGTGGGGAGGGGAGGGGAGGGGAGGAGAGGAGAGAAGGAAAGGAGGTGAGGAGAGGAGAAAAGAGGAGAGAGAAGAGAAGAGAGAGAGGAGAGGTGGGGAGGGGAGAGAAGAAGGTGAAGAAGAGAAGGTGAGGGAAGGAGAGGAGAAGAGAGGAGAGGACAAGTGGGGAGGGGAGAGAAGAAGGTGAGGAGGAGAGAAGAGGAAGAGGAGGTGAGGGGAGGAAAGGAGAAGAGAGGAGAGGTGGGGAGGGGAGGGGAGGGGAGGAGGGTAGCATGAACACTCATTTTGGCAGTTTGATTGGCAGTTTGCTTTCGGCACTGGGCTGCACCTCCCTTGGTGCTTGGTCTCTCCCTTAAGCCGGTCTCAGGGCTTCTTCTGACTGCAGTGCTCACTAATGGTCTGTTTTCTTTCCCTGCTGGTTTACCCCAGGTTAGCACAAGTGTTTCTCAGGCTGCTAAAGCTCTCCCCGCCATCTTTTGGCTCCTGAAGAATTTGCAGCCCTCCTTCCTCTGCCTGGCTGATTTGGGCCCCCTCTGAGGGAAGGCAGACTGCAGGCCCCCTGGGGCCCCTCTTCTCCCCATTCTTTCTTCCTCAGACCCCCTCCCCACCTTATTCTTGGTTTCCTGGCTGGAGGAGCCCACCCACTTTTTTCTTTGTTCTCTTTGTCACTTCTTTGCACTCTGCACATACAGGAGTCTCAGCACAGAACCAACCAGCCTGAAGCATTGGAGGTGGGGGGTGGAGTGGGGTGGAGGGAGGATAGTGTGAATTGTGTGTGTGTGTGTATGTGCGCGTGTGTGCGTGTGTGTGCATGAGTGCCTACATATTTTTTCTACCTAACACATCAGGAAGTGAGAAGCCTTCTAAATTTCTGCCATCGCAGGCCAGGGCCTCAGAACTGTGAGACGTCCAACCAGCCCATGGGGTGGCTGTGAAATGATTCCAGTCACTTAGACAACCAGCTTGGCTTCCATTTCTGCTAGTTTTCACTTAAAATGGAGACAAAGCTTTCCCACTAGAGCTGCACACAAGCTCCTTGGAGGCAGGCAGTGTGGAGTAGTGGACAGCTCCGGTAGACCGCAGTCCCAGCCTCAGCACTGACCTCTTCCTTGCAGGTTTCCTCATTTGTCTAAGGAAAGTCTAACATGAAAGGGCCACTCCGGGGAGTCCCCAGGGGCTGGGGGCTATGTCTGCTATCTGTTCTGTATGCAGCACAGACTGAGTTCAGTCCTGGGGGGAGCCTGCTTCTGATGAATGAGAGCAGCATTAGGTTCCCCTTTGTACCCTACTCAGCTCATTAAACCCTGACCCTGGAGTCCTGGGACAAATTACTTATAGCTAAGGTTATGGTGTCCAGCTAAGGTTTCCTCAAAAATAGGAAAATAAAAAAGGTCTTCGATGTACAATATAAATCAGGTATAGGATGGGTAACTATTCCTGTGCACAAAAAGACTGCTAAACCCAAGATACACACAAGGGCCCTTTTGACAAAAGCGAACTTAAAACAGGATTCAGTTAGAACTTAGAATTACTGTTGCAACCTGCTGACAGGCTGATACTTAAATCTCAGCAGCACACAGTGAAGCTCTCAGGATAGCCCATTAGGCATCCCACATTTCACCTTGGCTCTGCACTGTACGAACAACTCTGGGCACAGGTTTGCTGATTAAAGGGCCAGGCCTGAGTAACTACTCTTGCTGGTGGCTGTCCTCCACTAGGAGCATTGGCATAGTTGCTGGGGACCCCTGCCCCTGGACACATTCATGTCGGGAGATATACATGTTCCCCTGAGATCCGGAAAGAATGAACACAAGTGTGGAAGTGGCAGCCAGGGGTCCCAGTGCAAACTTGCCTAGCTCAGTCCTGTACTCGTTGTCCCATGGGTGAGTTCACCCGGATTCTGGGGCCAGAGGTGGGGGTGAGGGTGTGGGAGGGGGCCAGCTCTGCTCCAACCCTCACTAGAAGTCTTTTGGGCACCTGATGCCCTTGGATTAATGAAGGAAGAGTGGTCAGAAGCTGTCTCTTAGCTGACCCAGGCCCTGCCTCCTGCCCTGTTACAAAGCAATTGGGCCAGATATTTCTAACGCTTCTTCTAACATTTGAAGTCGTCAGTGAGAGAGAGGAGAGAGAGAAAGAGAGAAAGAGACTCTGTCGGGGGAAGCTTTGCCATAAAACAGTGAGACTGATTTAAAAACAAAACGAAACATGCATTTGGATGAGTGTTGCCCCTTCCCACAAGTCCCCTTGGGAGGTTATTACTTCGACCACACTGGAATTATTCCATGCCTTGTTTGGGAGTGACTCCCCTCAGGGACTGGTTTTCAGAGCCACTTGACAAGTCAGCCAATAAGCTCTTCGCTGAGTCACACCTGATTATCTTCACCCCGAAACTGTTGTCCTCCAGCCTGATCCCGCCCCTTAGTCATGGCCCCTGTGACCAAGGACCTGGTGTGCCAGCGCTAGACAACGGAAAGCACATCCTCCAGTCCCCTTCTGCTGCTCCCCCAAATGTTTGGGCAAACAGCTGTAGGAATAGACCCAGGACAGCTGTTTAAAAAATCCATCACACGTGGTCTCATTTGTTTCTGTGTATTCTTCTATGACGTTTATACGAAGGAGAATGATTTTCACCTTAGTTTACGTTGCTATTTATCACTGCAAAACCTCTGGCCTGTTTGAGGTTGAGACAAAACTGAGGTTCCCAGAAGTAAGGAAACATCATGGCATGTTCTGGGGTCTGTTAGAGGGTGGAGTCAGGACCTGATCTCAAATCTCGTCTCAGAGGCTTCTTAGTTATGTGACCTTGGGCCAGTCACTCCCCCTCTGTCTGTCTCAGTTTCCTCATCTGCAAAATGGGGATAATAGTATCACCTGCACCCCATAGGGGTGTTGTAAGGGTCAAATGTGACTATCTTTGGAAAGTGCTCTATAAACCCTCAAGTTCTATGTAAATGCTGGCTGTCATTAACAACAAATCCTTGTCTTTGTTATTACTGTTGTTTTTATTGTTGCTGTGTTACAGAAGGGGGACTTTTGGGAAAGAGCACCTTTCTGGGCGTGTGGGCGCATCTGCGGCTTCTTCCAGGGCCAGCAGCCCCCTTGGGTCTCTCTGTTCTCCCACAGCTTAGCCCTCCTTTCCCTCTGTCTCTGTCTCTGTCTCTTTCTCTTCTCTTTCTCTCCCTCTCTCTCTCTCCCCCCTCTCCCTCTCCCTCTCTCTCTCCTCTCTCTCTCTCTCTCTCCTCTCTCTCCCTCTCTCCTCTGTCTCTGTCTCTCCCTCTCCCCCCTCCTCTCCGTCTTCCCCCCTCCTCTTCCTCCCTCTTTCTCTCTTTCTCTCTCTCTTTCCTTCTCTCCTCTCTCTCTCTCTTTTCCTCTCTTCTCTCCCTCTCCTCTTCCTCTCTCCCTCCTTCTCTCTCTCCCTCTCTCTCCTCTCTCTCTCCCTCTCTCCTCTCTCTCTCTCTCTTTCTCTCTCTCCTCTCTCTCTTTTTCTATCTCTCTCCCTCTCCCTCTCTCTCTTTCCCTCTCTCCTCTCCCTCTCTCTCTCCTCTTCCTCCCTTTCTCTCTTTCTCTCTCTCCTCTCTCTCTTTTTCTCTTTCTCTCCTCTCTCTCTCTTTCTCTCTCCCCTCTCCCTCCCTCTCCCTCTCTCCTCTCTCTCCCTTTCTCTCTCTCCTCTCCCTCTCCTCTCCCTCCCTCCCTCCTTCCCTCTCTCTCCCTCTTTCTCTCTTTCTCTCTCTCCTCTCCCTCTCTCTCCCTGTCCCTCTCTCCTCTCTCTCTCTCTTTCCCTCTCTCCTCTCCCTCTCTCCTCTCTCTCTCTCTTTCCCTCTCTCCTCTCCCTCTCCCTCCCTCCCTCCTTCCTTCTCTCTCCCTCTCTCTCTCTTTCTCTCTCTCTCTCTCTCTCTCTCTCTCTCTCTCTCTCTCTCTCTCCCCTTTTTGCAGTCGTCCCAGGGCTGCTGATTTTCTCTGGCACGGTGATGTCTTCACTCCTTTGCCAGACCTGGAAATCTCTCTACCAGCTGCTCCATGGCTGACCATGTCCCTCCATCAATCTCAACAGTCTTGGGAGACATCCAGGCCTGGTTCACACCTGGTGAACAAATAAGGTCTGGTCTTCCCAGAGCAAAGTTTCAGGGCCCAATGGGGGGCATCTTTAGCTAGTCCACTGTGTGACTGCAGGGCAGGGATGTGGTCTGGAGAGAACTGTCCAGGAAGGACGGTTTGTCCCCTTCCCCTTGTTTCACCAAGGGCCGCTCTGCTGCAGGGTTAGCTAGTGCTATGCTAGCGGTGACTTCTTTACCCTCTGCCCCTCTTTCCTCTCCCTGGTGCCATCCTTTCAGCACTCCCGGGCCATGGCCAGGTCTTTGGGCACTCATGGCTCTTCTTCCCTCCACGCCCTGACCAGAGATCCACGGAGGAGGAGCTCGGTGCCTTGGGGGCTGGGATAATCTCATGGGGGAGGGCGGGGGCAGCCCGGATGGGCAGGACTCTTGCCCATCAGTCTTTCCTTCTATCTTTGCCAGTTGCTCATCACCATTAATATGCTCCTCCTCTATTTACATGGCCAGGAAGTATATGGAACGAGCTGCCCAGCTCTTGGATGGAACTTTCTCTCAGGAGAAACATCACGAGGACCTGGGAAGGAAGAAGTCATAGCGGATGCTTAATGGTGCTGCCCACGAGCCGGGTGCTGGTCTAAGGGCTCTGTGGTCATGGTCTCCCTCGAGCCTCACAACAACCTGAGAGGGAGGTGCTGTTATATCCTCATTTCATAATTGAGGAAACTGAGGCAGAGGGGAAGTTCACACAGCTAGCCAGTCTCTGAGGCTGGATTTGAACTCGGGTCTTCCTGACTTCTGCCACACTCTCCACTGTGCCACCAAAGAGAACATGTACGAAGGAGCTGAAGGAACATGGCAGCAGGAGGCATTAAAGTAAGGCCAGGCCACAGGCGCCTTCTCAGGTCCCATGATGGTGCAGACTAGCCGGAGCTGAGGGCTGTCCCGTTATGAGCAGGGAAGGCTCCTAGGCCTGAGAAGGTCGAGAGCACCGTTGGGTGTGTCCCGGGTGGTGTGGGAAAGCCTAGGGACTCCTCACCGTCGTGTTTTGTCGCCTCCCTTCTTAACAGAAGGAAACATCGTTTCAGGTTAGTGAGAGAAAGAAGCCATTTTGGCTCCCACCCAAATTCACAGTCCCCTGATGCCTCTCAAGGGGCCTGTGGACTCCAGGGTAGGACTCCCTGCTCCCAAGACCTGGTTTTGGCCAGCAGTGCCTGTCCTTTCTCTGAGCTCTCCTTCCTCACGAACCTTTATCGTGTCTATGTGTTTTCCAGCACGGAGAAACCTTTTTTCTCCAATAGGTGATGCTGTTTTTTCAGGGTTGGATCATGCACACTCTTCCTACTTGGAAATGTAAGAAGTGGTGGTGCAGAGTCTGAGGTCAGAATCCTTTAACAGGTCAGTGGAAATTTTTCCTCTTCAAACTTTCTTCAGCTGGCTTCAAGATCTAATTAACACACACACACACGTTCACACGCAACCACACACACTCACAAATACACACACATACACATACACACACATCCATACACATGCGCACACACTCACAAATACACACATGCTCACACACATCCACACACACACACTTACACACACACCGCCCACACACACACTCATACTCATGCT
>NW_020954595.1:14714841-14793990 GCF_900497805.2 Vombatus ursinus | reverse complement strand
CACACACTTACACACACACCGCCCACACACACACTCATACTCATGCTCACACACACACTCACACAGAGTCGCCAACCTCACCACTCCCAGAAGCCTGGGAAAGTAGGTTATCTTTCTCAGGCTGAAGCTTCTCCCTCCCTCCTTCCCTCTTTCCTGTCCCTCCCATCTCCCCATCCCCTCGCTGCGGGGGCAGCAGCAGCTAACATTTCCTGCATCTTCCACATCTCCTGTGGTCTCCGAGTGCAGAAATGTCAGCCAAAGTCTGGAACTGAAATTGGTGAGTTAATTTCTGGGCTCAGTCTGACTAAAGCTCAGGAAATTAAATGAAGGCAGGCTGCTTCTTTCTGCAGCAATGCTGCTCAAGTCTGAGCTCCCAAGTAAAATTCCAGAAAGGCTCCCCTCCTTTTATTAACTGCAGAATAAATGGCTCCCCATCCCTCCCCGTAACCTTGATTTGGAATCAGCAGCCCGGAATTGGGGAGATTTGGGCTATCCTCTCGAGTGGGCAAAAGGAGGCAGCCCACAGCGACGGTCCCTGCCCTGCTGAGGTTTGACCTCACTCTCCATTGCCTTCGTGGTTTGTCCGTGTGGGTCACAGCCAGAGGGAGACAGGTGATGCTTCCTGCCGTCCTCTGCCCTAGGTGGGACTCATCCGGGCCATGTTGCCTCAGTTCTGGGTCCTGCCTTTTAGGAAGAACACGCACTGGAGAGTGTCCACAGGAGGACTGCCAGCAGAGTGGGGTCTGAAGGTCACTGTCATTGTGACTGTAGAGAAGTGGAAGGTTGGCAAAGCCCTTGACACATTTGTCATCCCATTCGAGCCTCACAACATCCCCTGGCTGGGAGGTGCTGTCATGATCCCCATTTTACAGATGAGGAAACCGAGGTAAGCAGTGCAGTGACTGGGCCAGGGTCACCCAGCTGCAGAAGTCAAAGGCAAGGCTTCTTGACTCAGGTCTGGTTCCCTGTGCCCTGTGGAGGCTTCGAGATCAGCCCTTTGGGATCAGTGGATGGAACTGGGTATTTTTGGTCTGGACACAAGAAGACTCAGGAACCCAGGAGGGATGTGATGGTTTCTGAAGGGCTGTCATGGCAGAAGGGATTTGCCTGGCTCTGCTCAGGCTGGGGTGAGGGCAGGGTGAGCTGACCTTGGTCATGTAGGCTTACAAAGCTCCATATAAAGTGAAGAAGTCACTTCCATACAGGATGTCACTGGAACCTTGGGATACCCGGGAGGGCAGAACGGGGTCTAGAAGAGGTCATCTGTGGCAGGAGCTCTTGGTGTGGGGACTCATCCACCATGGCTACTCTCAGGGAACCACCCAGGGCCCTAAGATGACAAATGCCCTGCTCAGCACCCCACAGACAGAAAGGTCAGTCTGTGAGAAGAGGCTGAGGACTGCTTATTAAAGCTGGAAAGGCAGGGGGAATTCCTGCCCAGACATAGGCTGGACCAGTCCACACAAGGAGTGCAAGCTTCTTGAGGGCAGGGCCTGGCTTTGCCTTTCTTTGGATCCCCAGATTTAGTGAAGAAGCTGGTACACACACAGTAGGTGCTTAAGAAGCACTTGTGGATTGATTGATTAATGTGTGTACTGTTCCTCCCCCTCCCCCACTAAAATGGAAGCTCTTTGAGGGCAGGGGCTACTTCACTGTTATCTTTGTCTGCCCAATGTTCCGCACAGTCCCTGGCACACAATAGGGGCTTAATAAATGCTTGTTAATTGACTGACTGATGACCTTTGAGTTCCTGCCAACTCTGTGAATTTTCTGGCTCAATAGCCTCCCTAGGAACCCTCCTAGAGTGCAGGTGGTTACGTGGCCTAAGGAGACATTGGAGACCAGGCTGACCCAAAGGAGCCTTAGTCAGCCTTCTCTCTGTTTCATGGGCTGTTGTGGCCCTGCCCACTGTGAAGAGGCACTCTTGGGTCTTTGGAGCATTACTCAAAGTTATTCTGGCCTGGGAGAATTGGCCAGCGTTGGTGTTCAGCTGCCCTAGCACCTGAGGTCCTAGGACCACTTACCTGCAGAGGAGGTGCCCGAGTGGAACCTTGTGGAGAGCCGAGGTCACTGAACCTTTAAGCCTGTAGGAAGCTAGTGCTGGCTCCCCCCCCCCCCGCCAATCTCCCTTCCTTAAGGAGTCTTTTGGGGGTAGGTGGAGCTCTTCCTGGGGACTCACTCCCATATGAGGCAGCAGAGACTCATGACACCGACTGCTGACTGTCCCCATATCTGTGGGGAGGAGGCAGGGTCTGGTGAGACCCTTTTTCTGTGTTTGGAGAGCAGTAGTCTCTCCGTCTGTCTGTCTGTCTGTCTGTCTGTCTGTCTGTCTGTCTGTCTCTCTCTCTCACACACACACACACACACACACACACACACACACACACACACACACACACAACACACTCTCCAGTGAGAAAGTAAGTGTAGGCTCCAAAGATGGGAGTAAACTGTGGTTTAGGCTGGAGGGGAAGAGAGAGCCGGCAGGATTTCAGCAGCTTCACCAAGGAGACTCTCAGGGCAGATGCTGAAAGGTAGCCAGATTCCCTGGGCCCCAAGGTCAGTTTTTAGCTTTTCCTTCATGAGTCACCCCCAAATTCCCAGCTTTGAGGTCTTGGGGCACTTTCCTGCCCCCTGGACTTTGCTCTCACTCCTCAGCTCACCTGAAATGCCTTTTCTCTTGTGCTTTAGCCTCCCAAGTGTCCCCATCCCTCTGAGCCCATGACTGCTTCATCTTGTCCCTCCTGCAGCTAATATGACAAAGAGCCCCGAGCTGCCAACACAGACCCTGAGGACTCTATAAGCCCAATTCCTGGCCCTGTTGCATCTGAAGCATTATTGCTGTGGCCTTCAAGCACCTGGACATAACTCTGACCCATCAAAGAGCCAGCTTTTTAATGGACATTGCTGTGCCAGACACACAAATGCCATATGATGTTAAATGAGAAGCTTTCAAACGTAGACATGGGAATCGTGTGGGAGCAAGAAGAAGTCAGACCAGCTCCTTGGCTGAGATCAGCAGGGGGCATCAGCCCCAATCTTAAGGGAGACCCCCAAGAATTCTGACATGAGAAAGAATAGACGCAGAGAGAGGGGCAAAGCAGCCTTCCCGTTATCTCATGGCTCTTCAAGCTGAAGTCACTTAGCCTTGAGCCCCCTCATCCCAGGGAGGTGGTGAGGTGATACTGCGGCATTCTGCATATATGTGTATATATATAGATATATCTAGATATATCTATATATATATAAAGCAACATACAAATGTAGTCGAGAGAGCTCAAGCGACTTGCCCAAGATCACACAGCTAATAAGTGTTATGTCTGAGGCCGGATTTGAACTCCGGTCCTCCTGAATCCAGAGCCAGTGCTCTATCCACTGCGCCACATAGCTACCCCAGCAAAGTATATTTCAGAGAGGCTAAGGAGATACAATGACCTTGGGTAAGTCACTTTCCCTCCTCTGGTCCTCATGAAATACGAGGGTTGGACGAGATGCTCTCTGGGTCCTTTCTAGCCCAACAATTCATGAGTCTATAAAGTACTCTTAGAGGGAGAGATGACCACATTAGTGGAGAGAGTACCTTGATCTGTGCAGAGAAAGCCACTCACCAGCAGCGTGTCAGACAGTGTTTTAGGACCCACCCCAATGATGCCTTTGTTCTTAGGAGACAAGCTTCCCTTTCTCCTTCTCCCCCCTCCCATATTGAAACCCATATTTTTCAGTAAACCTTGGAGAATTCTTCAGTAATGGTGCATTCAGGCTGAAGCTGTCAGCTTCCAATGTTCTTGAACTTGGCAAGAAGAGAATCTTTCCTGTGGGAGAACAGTGCCCATGTGCATATAATTGGTGTGTCGAAGGACCCCAAGGGTCACTGGTTTCAGAAGGCTTATGGGAAATAATCTCTGTCGATTTCAGAACAGGCATAAGTCTATCCAGCCTTGAGAAAACCCAGTGGCTGCAGAAATTTGGATTTCCCAACAGGCAGAATAGGAGGGGGGCTGTTAGCATAGGTTTATGGGTGTGTTTACTGACCCCTAATATGTCAGTGGATCTGGGATGGACGGCATCGTGGTGGCTTCTGCACTATCCAGCCCCTTCCTGTGTCCAGACTCCCATCCAACCTCCCTGGAAGCCCACCTTCCTGGGGGTCTTTGGGGCAGGAGCAGCACACAGGCAGCCTGCCCATTGGCCATCCCCTCCTCCACGATCTCTCCAATGCTGTTTTTGGAGCATGTATTAGGTGTGTTTGCCAGCATACTGGTGGTCTCACCAGAGTGTGGCCTGCTCACAATAAATAAATTCTCTGGAATCACAGAATCTCAGAAATGGAAAGGCCCTTGGTGTCAAGTGAAGACACTAGAGGGCACCACTGAGCACAGAGCATTGGGCCTGGAATTGGGAAGCCGAGTTCAAATTCAACCTCAAGCACTTAATAGCTGGGTTATACTAGGCAAGTCCTTCACCTCTGCCTGCCTCAGTTTCCTTAACTGTCAAATTAGAGTGCAAACTCACACCAATCTTTCAGGATTGTTGTAAAGATCAAATGAGATAATACTTGTAAAGCACTTAGTAAGATGCCTGGCACATAGTAGGTGCTTAATAAATGCTTCCCTTCCCCTTTCCAACTTTTTACTTGGACAGAAGTCTTCTCAGAGTAGTGTAGAGTAGATGAGTAGAATGGCTGCAATCCCCCTTCCACCTGACACTCCTCCAAACACCAGAGGAGGGAGATGGGAACTTACCGAGACCCACCACTGTCTGGTCTCCCTGAGAGGCTATTGGTGCTGAAGGTGCCTGGGAGCATCTCTAGTCCTGCACCCTTTCCAGAATCCAGCCCCTTTGCTCTCTTCCTCCTGTGTGGTTCTGGTCCCAGTCATCAACCGGCATTCAATGCCTCATGTTTGTGAGTTGGCTGGTGCCCCAACAGAAGAACCTGGCCCCCCACTGCATGTCATAACCTGGGCACCCCACAGCGCTATCCGTGGGACTTCCTTTCATCTGTGGTTGGCAGTCTCTTTTACAGAGTTTGTTGTCGGGGACTGAATGGGACACGTTTGTAGTGGTCCTGTATGTGCTAATCTGTGTATGGACGTCCTTGCCCTCTCCCCATTAGCAGGTCAGTGTCTTGGAGAAGTTATTGTCTTCTTCATCCTTTATCCCCAGGGCTGAGCTCAGGACTTGGCACATCGGGGGTGCTTAATAAAGCCTCAATGATTGTTCAAATGACTGCAAACAGGAGCCCCTGGAGGACCCTGCCGTCTGTAGGGCATCCCTTTTCCGTAATGATGGGAAAGTAGGCATGAAGGTCTGTAGTTATGGAGGCTCTTTTTCTCAGTCCCCCTTTTTCGGGGGAAGCAGGATATGGGCTAGGATTATTTTTATTCCTTTGATATTTCCCTGCCCTAAGATATCTTATAAAATGACCTGCCAATTGTTCATCATGGATTTGGAGTTGGAAGGGACAGTGAGGCCCATTTAATCCAAGCCTCTGATGAAGCAGGGAAGGAACTATGGTCCAGAGCTGAAATGACTTGTCTAAGGTCATCCGGGAATTAAGAGGCAGAGACAGGATTCAAACCCAGGCCCTTTGACTCCAAACTCAGCCCCCTTCCCCTGCCTCCTTATTGCTACACCTGCATCTTGGGTTTCCTAGTCTGGCCCCTCAGCTCTGCCCACCTTGGTCATCTCCAGTGGCATTTCAGATCCCTCCTGTAGCTACGGTTCCCCTGTTACAGAAATGTGATGGATCCGTTCCTTTTCTCACCTGTTTGTTCTCCTCCATTTTCATCTGATAATCATACTGAGATGATATGGCTCAGGCGCATATCACTTTTGCAGGATTGTTTTGTCTGTATTGTTTTTTACTGCCTGTAATTTTCTGTCATCTTCCTCTGTAATTAAACAAAAACATTTTATTAGCTTCTAGAAAGAAGGATTTCCTGAGAAGGCATGCAGGAACAGCTGGTATGAAACCTTCCCCCCAGATGGTGAGCACAATCTCTCCTTCACATACAAGGTGCCCCTGGGAAAGTGGGCTCCAGCTTAGAACAATTGTAGGAAAAGGGCACCTCCCACTCTTGACCCTGGAAGTCCTTTTTCTCCGTTTGTGGAGTATTCATAGTCCGTAGCTAGCACATCTCTCCATCATGGGAATCACAATTCCTGAAAGTGCTTCAATCTTCAGGGGAGTGTCTTTGTATAACTGTCTACAGACTTTTCTATTGCCATTGGCCACTCTCACTTTGGTAGGTCCTGCTACTAGTTGCTGGTGGGATTTCTGATGGAACCTCTGGGTCTCCCATACTTAGAAGGTTGCCTGAACACTTCTATCTTAATAATACTTGTTTTCCTAAGATTGAGAAAGAATAATTACAAAGAGATGGTGGCTATGTGTTCCCAGATGTCATGGCGGGGTGGGAGATAGGGTAGCTTTCTTGCCACCCACCCAGCTCTTAGAGGAAGCTTGAAGTGATTCTGCCTCTTTGCAGGCACACGATAAAGAAAGCAACTTGCCCTTTTTGTATATATGCTCAGCTGTAACTCAGCAGCCCTTGAGCCATCAATTCTGACTTTACAACCAATTAGAAGGCTTTATCACTGTACAGGATCAACCCTGAAATCAGCATGCCTGTCCTCAAGTTTCCACAGAGTCGCCTGGACTGAAACCAGTGGAGAAGTATGTATACATGTTCCAAGCACTGGCCACCCATCAATAGTCCAGTCCAATGCTCTTGTGCTCTTCTGGGCCATGAACTATTTTCTGTCCATATCTCCAATCCAGAAAGCTCTCTGTGGTCCAGGGAGGTTAAATCTTTGTCCTTTCAAGTGCCTTCCACTTGTATTCAAACATCTCAGTCAGGTCCAAACAGCATAGCTTTTACACTATCTCACATCTATAGATGGAAATCACAATTACCCTTCAATACAGAGTTAGATTCAACACAGAACATTCTACAAAACTGGGCAGAGGTTACTACTTGCCTAATACTTAGACAATTCCTTCTGTGCTTGCAAAAGCCTTCCTCAACCTGAAAGCAATCAATAAAAGAAACAAGAACAGAAAAGAAAATCAATCCTCCCTTCTCAGAGGGAAAATCTGACCCTCTAAGGTAACCGAAACATGTGGTCTCTCCCCACGAGGTTAAGGACCTGGGGTCAACATATCTTTCAGATGAGAAAACTCACTTCTTTGGCTTGGGGTTTGTAAAGCAACAGTGACTCATTGACATGGGGGGTGGGCAGGGCACTCACCCTCCCTCTTCCTCTGAGGGGCCCCTTTGCTGGATTCAGTCAGGTTTAAAGGATCACAACAACCAGCACTGAGTCCAAGGAGGGGCACTCACTGCCTCCGTCTTCCAGGAATGCCCCTTCCACTTCCGTTCTGAATCCACACTCACAAGCTGGGTTTAATCCTGGAAAATTCCTCTGAGTTCCTGCGACAACATCAGTCCCCCAAATTACTCCAAAAGATCCCTGTCAACGCCCAGGGCAATCCAAACGGAGTCACAAACCCACCTAACAATGGGACAAACAGGTTCAGTTCAAAAGGAAAGAAGACAGGGTCAGGTAAACCTGAACTTGTGTGTGGCTCCCCAAACGGTCAAGCCCTTGTAGCTGATTATTCTGCTGGCAGGAAAACCTATCCTATGGGCCCCTAGTCCATAAGTCTCTCGTGATAGGGCAAGCAAGCTAAGTCTTCTTAAAAGAATAAATAACCTTTAGGAGCAATCGAAATGTGCTCTAGGTGAAATGCCAGCCACCTGTAATTTGGGAATGCAGAATCCACGCTGCTCATATTGGCAGCAACGTGTGATAAGTTTCTGGGTAATCTTGACCAAGTGAGTGCAATAGTGCAACAGATGTGGAGACCTAAGCATTCATACAAACCTAAGGGAACTGGTCTGGCTTGTGAAATGCACCAGGGAACACCATCCAATGGCAGTGTCAAAACAGAACAAAATGCTGATTTTTCTCAAATGCATCCCTGCAAACCAGGACATCTAGGAATGGGAGTTCTGGGTAGAGACTCCCTCCACATTGTCACACACTATTCTGAGAGCACCCCAATATATTCCAGATAAAGTCCCCAAGTGGAGCCCTCCTCTCTAGAGACAGGCCCCAAACCTTTGTAATGTTTTACAAAGAAGTTGGCCTGCTGAGCTGACTTTCCATTTCACAAGGGGATCGAATATTTGCTGGCTAAGGCAGTTTCTGGGTCATCTGGGCTCCTCACTGTGGCAACTGTTTTTCATCGGCCAATGTTCTGCAAGAAGTGGTGATCATCATGGTCAGTCAATACCTTTGCCTTTTTTCATTTCTCATTTTTCATCATTGATGGCTCAGGTCAGATTGACATATAGGGACTGGTTGAAGGAAGTTGCAAAGCTGACCTGATGTAGAGCAGGCTGCCGAGAAGATGGTGGGATCCCCTCCGTCCTCAGGAGTCTTCGAGGAAAGGCTGGACAGTCATTTGTTGGTGTGATGGGTGGGATTCCTTTATGTATGAGTTGGCCTAGATGGGCACTGAGGAGGTCATTTGGAGACGCTGTCATAATGGCACTGTCTTCCCAGCTTTGCCATTCTTCCAATCTGATGATGACTTTGACTTTTGCTCTAACTACTGGGGAGTCTTCCCTCTGTGACAATTCTTATATCAATAAGCTTATATTTCCTTTGTTACTATATAGTCAGACTCAATTTCCCTGATGTTCAGCACCTTCTTTCCAACTCTCTCCTTAAAGAAAATATTTGCCTTCTATTCTGTACAGTAGATAAATGCAGAGCTTCTGAGTGGTCTTCTGTTTTTTATACCATTTTTGTTGTGTGACCCTGGACTAGTCACTTAACACCCCTGAGGTGCAGTTTCTCAGCTGTAAAATGGAGATAATAACATACCTTTCTTCCAGGGTGGAGAAGGTGTTTCAAAAGTGCTTTGGGAACCTTAAAGCCAGCTGTGGGTCAGCTATTATGATTGTCTTTGCAGTTGGCTGTTTCTTTAGAAAGGTTCTCCTCATTACTGAGAGAAGCCCAGAAATACCATCACCTTTCCAGGGGATTTGGTTAATCCTCCAAACAAGATGTCTCTCTTCTGCTAAGATTGCTGCCTGACCTGGGCCAGCCTCCACGGTCTTTCTCATTTACTTGACAGTTAGGGTGTTGGACCTTGCTTTCTTTCCTGCTCTCTCCCCTGACTTTTTGGCAGCATGGAGAGCTTAAAAATAGCAGTCCTCCGTCAATACCTGTCAGAGCCTGCCTGCCTTTCTGGGAAGCAGCCCTAACTGATGTTTGGGAGTGACACCCTCCTCAGTGCTGGCATGGAGCTAGCAGGGTTGTGCTTGGAGCTTGTGAAGAGGATTGCCCAACAGCCGGCCGGACGGGGCCCCATCTGGAGGGGGAAAGAGCAGGACAGCACAAAGGGGAAGCACCCTTGACAAGAGCTGATGGCTGTGACGTTCTCCTGCTGCTCTGAGCACATTCTAACAAGTCCTTTAAATTAGCAAGGAATTGGCGGATGCCCTGAAAATCATGTTTCCTCCAGAGGAGGTTGGTGGCTTGCAGCAAAGGTGGCCAGCCTGAATGCACTCTACACATGGTTGGCAAAGGTGGGAAGGCCCTGCTCGGAGCTGGCCTCAGCTTGTGGGCCTGGGATCCCCAGCTGCTCTCAATGGATGCCCGATTTTATGGCTTGGTGCTTGTGAGCAGCCCACCCGTGGAACCCCAGCCAGACCAGGGGTGTGCGTATCCTTGGGCCCGATGGCTCAGTGGCAGATGCCTGCACGTGCTGTACATGGTGAGGCCCAAAGGGCTTCCTTGGCACTTGTCAAGGACATTCCCTCTTCTGGATCCTGAGGGCCCACCATCTTTGGGAAGAGGTGCTGCTAAATGCAGGTTTGAGCTTAGTGTGGATTATGGATCAGATGGGCCTGCACAAAGAGCCTGGGGCTGTGGAGATGAGCTGCCAGATGGAGTGTTGGGGGTTCAGGTCTCCTCCTGGGCAGCTCTACACCCGGCTCCGGGCCTGGGTGCCCAGGACCCAGGGGATTTTCCAAGATGCTTTCTACAGTTGGCCACATCTCTGCAGCCCCATGTATGATGGGCAAGGCCTAGACAAACAGGACATCTCCCAGGGCTGGGCCTGTTAATGCTGAAGCATTAACCTCCAGACAGCTGCAGGTCACCAGGGAGATAACTTTGTGGACCCCCCCCCCCACTGGCCAGATTAAGGGAGGCACCAAGGAGAGCTGGGCCCTCACGCCAGTGTTTGGGAACATCTGCCTTGTCCTATGGATGCTCAGGTCCTTATAGGGTCAGATGGCCTGTTTGGAAGTGGCCTCAGAGAGTGGCTCGTCAACCCATTCTCCCCTGAAGGATTCCTTCTAACGCGGTCGTCACCCAGCTTTGGCATAGAGGATAGGAATGGGTTTCAATGCTGTCTTTGAGACCGACTTTCTGTGGGACTCTGGGTAAATCTCTTCATGTCTCTGAGCCTCAGTTTCCATGTTCTTTCAGTCCCTTCCAGCTTCAATACATATGTCGAGGGGGGAGCCAGCCATCTCCTGAAGCAGTCCATTTCCCCCGTGACATGCCAAAGGATTAAGAAATTGTTCCTGACCCTGAGCCTAACATGACCTCTTGGCACGGTCCCTCCACTCCTGCCTCTGCCTTCTTGGGCTGAACAGACTAAGCCCAATCCCTCCTTCACCATCCTGTTTGCATGTTGTCTCCCTCCTTCCAGGGCAGGCACTGTCTTTGACTTTTTTGTATCCCTTGCACTTGGCACTGGGCCTGGCACAGGGAAGGCACTTATATGTTTATTGACATGATACCCCTGGATCCTCTCTCTGGCAATGTCCTTAAACAGTGGCCCTCAGAACAGAGCCCAACGCACTGGATGGGGTGACAGATAGAATGCTTCCTCCCTGCGGGGGCTGCCTCGCCCACCTTCTAGTTGGCATTGATGGGGAGGACAGTGTGGCTTTCCTTTCCTCAGTCCCTGAGTCTGGGTGCCAGATGGGTACCATCTGGGTGCCAAGATGCAGGGTACCACCTGGGCCAGCAGTTATTCCAAAGCTTGTTCCCTGGTTTGCCCCTGCTCCCTTCTTTCACATCCTGGCCCTCCCCTCTCCCTCTATCCTGACTCTACCTACCCTCTGCCTCCTGTCTCCCCCTGCTCCCAGCTCGGTCCCCCCTTCTCCTGCTGCTTGCCCTGAGCTCCCTTCTCGCCTCACTTCATCTTTTCCTCTCCTTCCTTTCAGCTTCTCCTCCAGCCCTTTCCTCTCTGACACCTTAGCCTGGTCTCTGGGTCCTGTTCCTTTACTTTCCCTTCCTCCATCACCCTTACTATCTCTCCCATCACCTACCTAGAGCCTTTTCTCTCTCCCCTGTAGTTGAGGGAAACTGCCCTGCCATGCATCCCAGGGCCAGTCAGGAATAGACCCTGTGCCTACCCAAAGCACAGAAGGCCAGGACAGACTTTGGGCAGCTGGCAGGGCCTCGGAGCTCTGTCTCCCCCCTTTCCTTAACTACTAGAAGCTTCTGACTTTTGGAATTCCCATAAGCCCAGAATTTCCTCCCTGGAAAGGATGCCCAGGCTAGTTCCTTCAATACATACCCCCAAAGACTCACTACTAAGGACGTCTCAATCTAGGGGCAGCCCAGCCCAGCCTGGCTCAGCCTGGCTCTGCACACTTTTTGTTCCCATCGTGGGGAAGGTTTTCCTGACATCCAGCCTAAATCTGCCCCTGCATATTTGACTGAAGAAACTAAAGGAAAAGGCCTGGGGAGGAAGGCAGAGAACACTTGCTGAGCCTCGGTGGCCTTTCTCTCAGGGATTCAGGGGGATGGGGCCATGTGCTTCTGGGGCAGGCAGGTCCCAACTACTGGGTCACTAAACTGGAAAACCGTGGAAACCTGGACCAAGGAAGGGCCCCCAGAGCCTGCCAATCCCGCCTGGGCCACCGACCTTCCCTGTCTTTTATCCCTTTCATTCTCCAGAACCCCTTCAAGTGCTCCCTTCCTATCCTCCCGGCCCCATCGTCTCTCTGGGACTTGGGTGCCGGTCACTCCAGCCCCACAGCTGGGTCAGTCGGGGTGGAGAAGGTGGGGGGGGACACTCTAGCTCCCAAGCTCTTCCCCACCCCTCCACATAGGGCTGAACGAAGTGGGGGGCCAGGCAGGGGGAGAGGGGCGCGAGCACCCTCTGCCCCACTTCTCTTCCTCCCCCAGGCAGCAGCCTCTGTCCCGGAGGAGGAGAGTGAAAGTGAAAGAAAAACTACAGTTGGGGCAAAGAGATAGAGAGCCCGGGTGGCAGAGGGCGGGAGTGGGGTGCTGCGGCCCCGGCCCCGGACCCGGAGAGACAGACCGACCAGACTGTTAGACAGACCAGAAGCTCCCGGAGCCCATGGGCGCCTCGGGCCTGCGCGCCCTGCTTCTCTTCTGCTGGGCGGGGGCCAGCTGGGCCGGTGAGTTCGACTGCAGGGGGTTGGTTGGGAAGGGCAGGGGAGGACAGCGGCCCGGGAGGCTGAGCTGGGCAGTGTGTGTGTGTGTGTGTGTGTGTGTGTGTGTGTGTGTGTTTGTGTGTGTGTGCGTGTGCGCGCGCGTGTGTGTTTGTGTGTGTGTGCGTGTGTGTTTGTGTGTGTGTGTGTGTGTGTGTGTGCGTGTGCCCGCGAGCACTTGGGGGAGGCAGGACCTCTCGGAGAGTTTGGCCCCTATGCGGGGTAGGGATCCTAGCGGACCCCAGCGGCAGCCGGGCAGGAGCAGACTCGATTTACGGGAAGCGGCGGGGGGCGGTGGTGAGAGTGGAGGTGGGGCCGCGGCTGGCCTGGGCTGGGCTGAGGGAAAGAGCCAGCTACAGGTGGAGGGTGGGGAGGCAGGAAGGCCAACTGTACTGGGGGAAATGCCTCCCCGCAGCTTGAGGGTGAATGTCGGAGGAGGCCCTCCATGCCCTTGGCCTTGGGAGGGACCATATTTCCAAGCTCTCCTCTTCTCAAGCCCTGTGACGCCCACCCCCTCCCCCCCAAGCCTAGATCTTCCCCGCCCCAGGTCCTTTCTCCCCTTGTTCTTACTACTGAGAATCACTGCGGTCAACCGGGCCAACAGCCAGAAGGAGGTGATGGAGCCCCAGCTCTGTGCTGGGGGTGGGGGTGTGCCCTGGGGATACTGAGACAAAAGTGAACCAGGGCCTGCCCTCAAGGAGTTCCCATTCCAACAGGGGAGGTAATATGAACATGCGCTTGTATCTATGCAATCAGTACAAGGTGGAGTGGAGGTCTGGGCACCGGCTGCTGGGTCAGAAAAGGCCTCCGGCAGAAGTCAGGATTCAAGCTGAGTGTTGAAGGACAAAGCAGGAGATGAGTGACGTGTGTGAGCAGATAGGGCAACCTGGCCAGTGGAGTCAGGAAGCAGAGTAAAATGTGAAACTGGGGAGACTGGAAGGGGCCGGCAGGTGCTGGATGCCACACAGAATTTTCTAGTTGACCCTAGAGGTAATAGGGAGCTACTAGTGTTTGTGGAGCTGGGGACACTGAACAGCTTGATGGGGGTGGGCAGGAAGACCAGCTTGGAGGAGGCTCACCTTTTCTTTCCTCTGCAGAGCTGGATGAGTCTGGGGGCCTCCGAAGAGGGGTTGATCTGATCCTGGACTGCATCTTGGTCAAGGAGGATGAGCATGGCTGGGGCATCTCTGCCAGCCAGCTGAATGAGGCTCAGGCCACCCTGGTGCTGAAGCAGGTGCCGGTTCTGGACGACGGCACACTGGACAGCTTCACCGACTTCCCAGGGGTCCCTGCGGCCAAGGGAGACACCCCCATTGCTTTGGAGGCCTCTGGTGAGAGCTTTGGGACCCCTGTCCAACCCTGCTCCATGCCTGAATGCCTGTGAGTCTGTCTCCTTAACCCGGTCTGCGCCTCAGGCCTCCCAGCCCTTCCCCCACCTGTGCCTGTCCCAGTAACTGCATCGTGTTATTCCTTTCTCACAGTGGACCAGGTGCAGCTACCTCATGCTGAGGTCTTGCTCCACGCCACTTGCCAGGGGAAGGTGGTGACCTGTGAGCTCACCCTCCTCAAGCAGGCTGGACAAGAGGCCACTTCCCCGGATGTGGCCTATTTCATCAGCACCATTCAGGTGTCCGAGGGAGCGTTCAGTGTCTCCATGGTGATGAAGACCCTCGGAGGGACAGAGAAGGGGGCTCCCTTGCATCCCAAGCTGAACCTGCCCCTGACCCCCCGGGGGACAGTGCTGGCTTCAGGTGAGGATTTCACACCTGCCACCTCCTTCAGGGCCTGTGTGGTCCCCGTCTGTAGGCCAGGGGAAGGCCCTCAATCACAGGATCTCAGCCCAGCCCTGTCAGTGTGGGGTCCCTGCTGTCAGCCAGGCCTTCGGCTAACCCCACCGGTGTTCTGAGCATCTCGAGCTCAGGACCCATCCTGGACCTGCCTCAGGTGGGCTCTGTGCCTTCCTAGCCTGAGGGCTTTCCGCTAGCAGAATCTCAGGTCTCCCTTGGTCAGTGCTCCAGTACGGGGCACAGAGTATGAGGGCCAGTGTCCCCCTTGATCAGACTGGACCAGACCAGCAGGCCACTGTCCCCAGCAGGTCCTCAGAGGAAGGCCAGTGGCTCCTTCAGGCCTCCTTGACTTTATTCTTCTGCAGTACCAGCTCATTTCTCTTTGATCCGAGCCCCTCCCCACCCCCATAGACCTCCCTAGGCAGTGATCCCGGCCTTCCCTCCCCCTCCCCACCCCCAGGGCACACCCAGGCAGGGACCCTGGCCTCCCCCCCCCAGCCCTCCCCGAGGCTGTGGCCCATAGACACTCACAGATCCTTTATCCCTCCTACAGTGGAGTTACAGGTGATGACACAGAAACCGGCCGTGCAGTCTTCGCTTGGGGTCTCTGCCTCCTTGCAGTGCGGCTTCTCCATGGCCCCTGGCTCTGGCCCATTTCATCTTGAATGGAGGCGGCAGCACCAGGGCCAGGGCCAGAGGGTGTATTACTGGGCTGAAGGGCAGGGGCAGGCTCTGCGGGAGGGGGCACGGCTGGAGTCCAGGGAACTGCTGGAGGCTGGGAACGCCTCCCTCACCCTGCCAGGCCTGATCTTGAGGGACGAAGGAACCTACGTTTGCCAAATCTCCACTCCCCAACACCAAGCTCAGCAGATCATTCACCTCAGCATCCTGGGTGAGGTTGGAGCCTGAGGGGCAGCGGGTGGGCTGCAGCTTCCCCTGTCATTCAAGGCCGTGGCCTCTTGACAGCAGACTGGGAAATGCCCTTAGAAAGTGCCGGTTATCAACCCTCCCTCACTTCAGTCCAATTCACTCGCAAGTCATGTCGTCATCTCCCTGATGTTGTGGTCCTCCTCAATATATAGTAACACCTGGGTGCCAGGTAGACCACACCCTTACCTGCCAGTCATTGCTTCCTGGTTTCCCTGCATCCCATCCTAACAGGGAGAAGGCAGCATGGTTCAGTCTCCTCTGATCCCTTCCAGCCTGGGGAGGGCAGATTCCGCGTCCTCAGACCTGTCTCCCCTTGGCTTCTTTCCTTCAGAGACTCCTAAAGTGCGGCTGAACTTGGTGAAGGAGGCCCTGCCCCCCACCCTCTTCTGCACCATCGCTGGCTACTACCCCTTGGATGTGGCTGTGACCTGGAGCCGGGAGGAGCCCGGCGGCGCCCCGGCCCCAACTTCTGGTGCCTACTTCTCCAGCCACCGGCAGAGCAGTGCAGGCACCTACAGCCTCTCCTCCTCTCTAAGGGCAGAGCCTGGCCCCGAGGGAGCCACATACAGATGCCACGTCTCCCACGTCTCTCTGACTGAGCCAATCATTTTGGAGATCTGGGTTGCCCCTCCAGGTACAGGCTTCGTCTCTCCCCTCTCTGGAGATCTGCCTTGCCTGGGGTGCCTTTGGCCATCCTGGGGGCTTTTCATCCTTTCTCTCTTCTCAGCTCTGGCCTGGGTTTCATTCGTCTCCTGTCTCACCTGCTCTGGTTCTCCCTTCAAGGCCTAGGCACACATTGCATAAAGACCAGGCCACCCTGAAGCCTTCTCTCCACAGCTCCCCTCCAGAGATGACGTGGTAAGGGGGTGCTCCAGTGGGCTCTCCCCAACCCACCTTCCTCTCGTCTACAGAAAAAGGAGCATCCGTGGGGTTCTTCATTGCCACTGGCTTATTCTTTCTCACCCTCTTGTTCCTGAGCCTCCGGAGATGCTGAGGGAAGAACCAGAGCCTCCCACTCTGCGTCCTGGTAAGCCTCCAGTGGATCCCCCTCCAGTGACCAAACCCTCTCTCTCACCAACTCCCCCCCCCATTTTGTGCTTGGCCCTCCAGGGCAAGGGCAGCCTCCTCCAGCAGATGTCCAACCCCAGAGGGAGCTCAGCCCCACCCCTCTCTCTGTGGTTTTTCTTCCTAGCCACCCATCTGGACCCCAGGAGTCATGGATTCCAGAACATGAAGTGATTACCAAAGCCACCTAGTCCAAACTAAACCCACAATAGGGCCAGTCTTTGCTCAGAGACCTCGGGTGAGAGGGAACCCACTCCCTCCTAAGAGCCAGCGTGCTCCACGCTGGAACAGCTTTGTTGTCAGCAAGTTCTTCCTTGTACCAAGCCTAGCTTTGGCTTTTCATAGCTTCCTTCAGTCATACCTGGTTCTGCCCTCCAGGGTCACATAAAATGGTCCTACTTTCCCTTACACCTGGTAGTCCTTCAGATACTTGAAGGCAGCTCTCATGTCCCTCCCACCTCCCAAGTTAGCTTCCCAGCTACTGGATGGGCAAGGCCTAGCTAGATAGCATCATCTGATTTGGGTGGCTACCAAGTGTGTCTGGGTTCAACACCCTCTGTTCCTTCAGAGACCCAGGTGTCGCGTAGGGTCCTTCAGCAAAGGCCACTTTCCATCCATATTGAAGAGTGGATCCTTTTTCAGTCAGGGGTCAGATTCAATGGCTTCTGAACTCCCTTCCAAATCTGAAATTCTCTGATCTTCTCTTGGCATCATCTCCAGGCTTTCCCCCATACCAGCTGCCCTCCTCTGGCTCCTTTCTAGCTCATCAATGGCCTTCCTAAAGTGTGGTGCCCAGAATGACCCACAATGTTCCAGGTGAGGTCTGATGAGCCCACCTGGCCTGCTATCTCCCTCATCCTGGATGCTGCCCTGCCCTTAGCGAGTGTAGTCCAAGATGGCATTACATTCTTTGACTGCCATTTCACACAGTTGACTCATATTGAGTTTTCAATCCACTAAAAAGCTCATATTTTTTTCAGATAAATATCCCTTCTCTTGTACTTGTGAAGTTTATTTCTCGTACTCAACTGTAAGACTATGTCGATGCTCATTAGGTTTCATTCAATTCATTTGGATTCAGAACACTGTTAGGGTATGTTCTCTGCATCCTATTCCTAGTATTTACAAAGAACTGATTAGGGAGGGATTCCTAAGAAAGGGCAAAGAAAAGCCACCAGACAGCTAGAAACTGTGAAATCCATACTGAGACCTACCCTGCAGCCAGTGGTGAGAGGAGGGACAGAGCGGGCACTGAATGAAGGTGCCAAGGTCAGGGAGAGCCTGGGGAGAGGACGGGGAACAAGGGATGGGGGAGAGAATGGAGGACACGACTGGAGACCTCTTGTCCCCAAACTCGAATCTCTCTCAATAAAAATGACTGTTTGACCCTACCCTTCTCGGTGTCGCTGTCACATGATGATCTCATCCAAGCCTTTGTAGGGAAGGGACTGGGGTCTAGCCCTTGTTCTTGCCTCCTTTATTCTGATTTTCTGATCATCTCAGCTGAGCCCCACACTCCCAACTGAAGCTTGGATCACAGCTGCCTTGCAAGTGGTTTAAGGTAATAAAGTCTTCGATACTACATCTTGTAATGAAGCCCAAGGTGGCATTGGTTTATTTTTTTATTTTTGGGCACCATAGCACAATGTGGATGCATGTTGAGCTTGCAGTCCACTAAAACCCCCAGATCTTTTTCAAGTTAAACCCTGTCTATCAATGCCTCCTCATCTTCTAGTTGTGAAGTTGGACATTTAAACTCAATTATAAGACTTTCCCTTTCTTTTCATTAAGTTTCATCATATTAGATTTAGCCAAATGTTCTAGAGTGTCAGGATATTTTGGGTTTCAGAATGTTGGCACTCTATTAGCTGTCTGCCCTTACTTTCTGTCATCTAAAAATGCTATCAGCATAACAGCTATGCCTATCCAAATCATTATAAGCTGTTCGGGGTCTTTTGTCAAGCACTGACTATATGCCAGGCACTGTGGACACAGCCACCAAAGTGAGACAGTCCTTGCCTTTCAGAAGCTTAGATTCAAATGGCAAAGCCTACACATAGGGAGGAGTGGGGACAGGGAGGGGTGTTTGGTCTGGGAAGTCACAGAGGTAGGAGTCATTGGGCAGTTGATTGACATGATTGACCTCTCCTTTCCAGAAGCAATGGTGGTGTTGATTTAAGGATTGTTCCCAGAGCCAGAGGTTGTGGGGGTGGGGGTGGAGCAGGCAAGGTGGGTGGCAAGATGGCTGAAATGAAGCATGACCAGGATCTGGAGCTAACTAGACACATTGGCCTACCCCCAATCAGGACAGCATGGTGCCCCTGAGGTGTCTTGGCTCCTTCAGGGCCTGGCCTTGGAGAGCATGACTGAGAACTCTTCTCCCTTGGTGACTTGGAACCACTTGTGACAACTTTTTGAGTCCAGCTATTCAGTCAGATCCAGTTTTCCAATCCCATCCAAGTGTCTCCAGACTTTATTCTCTTGTCCTTGGAAAACCAGAGAAGTACTTGCTCCTTTCCAGTCCTTCCACACCTCTCCAGCTCTCCACAACCTTTCAAGGCCACTCTTGTGTTTAGCAATCCCATTGACTAGTTCCTTCAGCTCATTCAGCCCAGGGTGTTCAGTCCATCTGATTCAGACTCCTTAAAAACAGTTAGATGCTTTCATACCATCTTTATGTTTCTAGGGCTGTCCAGATTACTTAGAACAAGCAGCAATGTTGATATGGGGTCAGTTTGTGACAGCAGTGGTGACATATATTTGCTTCTCCCACTCCAAGCTGACTCAGACCAGGTGAAACTGGATTGGGTTGGTTATTCCTCTTTTATGCTATACACATGTACTTTTAATTTCTGTTGTGTTTTTAATCCTGTGATTTTTTTTTTTTGAAGATTAGGTATTACTTTAGGGAAATGTAGAAATGTTATAGCTCTCAAAGAGCACAGTTCAATTGTCACACTCAAGTTCAAACGATTAAGGATATTTCAGTGTTAGGTGGTGCGTGTGTGTGGGCTCAGGCATTTCATGGATCATCAAAGCCCACAAGCAAAAAGGATAGCACAAAGGAACATGAGGCTAAAAATGAAAAGGACCCACAAGAACAGATGAATTAGTGCTTCAAACCAGCCTGATTAACGCTAGAACAAACAAATGCCCTCAGATAGTGCTGGAACCTGGAGAGGTTGGTGCCGATTCCTTCACAGTGTGGTACAAGCTTCCAGAAGCTGGAGGAAAATGGAGAAGACAAAGAACTGCTAACTGTTGCTATGAAGAAAAACTGTGTGTCACGGTAAGACAACAGAAAGTCTGGAGGACCGAAGAGCGGAAAAAGATCGTTTTACTGATGAAATGTGCACCAAAACTGTTGTCTGGACCTATAACCCGGAGATCGATGTATCACAACCATCCTCTGCTGTGTGTTTTAGGCAGCTAAGGGGTACAGTGGATAGAGCAGAGGACACAGAGTCAGGAAGACCTGAGTTTATGTCTTGCCTTAAATGCTTACTAGCAGTATGACCCTGGACAAGTCACATCAACTTTTCAGCTTCAATTTCCTATAAAATAGGACCATAATAGAAATTGGCTAGTGAAGTTGTTGTGAGAGTCAAATAAACTAACATGTAAAATGGTTTTCTTTGCATACCTTAAAGAGTTTTATAAATGCTAGCTATTTATTTTGCTTATGATTATCATTTTCAGAAGAAGTCTGAGTGAATCTATGAAATATGGGCATTTTACCAAGATAGTAAAACATCCATTTCCAAAAATGTTTAGGGGGATATTTTTTATTTCCAGTGGACTTGGAAGTCTTTTTTCCATCGAGAAAATGTTGATTTCTGATAACTATATGGATCTACTGAGAAGCAGACTTTGGAGATGGAATTCTGCAACATGGACTTGTACCATGATGACCCACCTCATGGGAGGTTAAGAAATTGGTAGAGGTAGATATGCCTCAGTGGTCTGAGAACTTGTCTAATTTAAACCCCATTGAAAACTTGTGGACTCTAATGAGAGGTAGGCTTGGAAAATAGACTCACCATTCACCCAAGAAGTGATCAAAGTTGGGTTTCATGATGAAGAATGGAAGACCCTGTGGCGGTACTGTAGGCCTTCCACGCCAAGCAAGTGACTGATTACATATGAGAAGTTCTTTAGAGATGTAAAAAGTTGTAAGAGTGCAGTTAGTCTAGTCAGTCATTTCACTTTGTCCCAGCTCATTTTCATACCACTGCATTTGGGATTTCGATTTCCAGTTAGCCATTCATGCTCTTTTTTTCCCCTCAACCGGTAGCTCCTTCTCTTTGGAATGGAAAGGAAAAGTAGAGAGGGAGCAGTTCCTTCTTTTCACTTTTAACTGGCTCTATCTCTTGACTCCAGGCACGTCCTCTGGCTGTCTTCCATGTCCAGAACACTCTCTCTCCTCTGTTCTGATTACTGACCTCCCTGGCTTTCTCCATGTTCCAATTAGAATTCCACCTTCTCCAGGAAGCTTTTCCTGATCCTTCTTAATTCCATTGCATCCCTTCTGCTAATTATTTCCAATTTATCCTGTAGATAGGCTTGTTTTGTACATATTTGTTTGTGTGTTGTCTTCTCCCTTAGATTGTAAGCTCCTTGAGGGCAGGGACTAGGTCTTTTACTCCTTTTTGTATCTCTAGCACTTAACACAGTGTCTGGCACATAGCAAATGCTTAATCAATGTTTATTGATTGAATTCTTACTATGGTTCCAAGCACATCTTGATTGTAGTCCTGCCACTTATTTGATCTATCTCTCTCTGTCTCTGTCTCTCTCATTTTCTTTTTTCCTCCAACATAATTTAAAAAACATGACTATTTCTTGTCCATAGCTTTCTTCACCAGCCTCAACTCATTTGGTGCTTTTGCACTCCTGACACCATCAGTCAATAAACATTTAAAGTGTCTGCTATGTGCCAGTGCCAGGGACTCTGCTCTCACAATGGTGCCACATTGTGAGTGTGTATGTTGTGCATTCATGCTTGAGTGCCTTTCCTTCCATTCTCTGTATGTGTCTTAAAACCTACATTAGTTGGTGATGGCCGTATGCATGCACATCCATTTCTATAGATGATTTCATTCCTTTCCCTCAACCTTTGAAAATGACTCTTCTAAAATCCAGGGAGCATAAAAACTATGTTTAGCATCTCTCTTCTTCTCTTTCACAAATTCTAAAGTGGAATCATCACTTCCCAGCAAGGTTCTTACCATTTCTGCCCCAGAAATCACTTCCTTCTTGTTGGTTAGATTCAGTACCATAATTAGAGTTTCCCTGTTTGGAAGGAACCTCTGTTCGAAGGATGAGATAATTAGCCATCTATTCAGAAAACTATTTCTTATTCTACTTTGGGTGGAGACCTAGAAGATGCCTAGACCATTGAAGCCCCTTTCATTACTGTACCGTTGCTTCAAGCTAGGATTGTGGCATGTTTCACAAATTCCTTATCTCTTTCTTCTCTCTGACCAGGTGGGCTGTAGCATATTCTGATGACAGCCTTGCTTCTGTTTCTGCCTCCCTTGATTTTTCCCTGAATGCTTTGCACTGTGCTCCTTTTCTCTATCTCCTGGATTTGATCATATGAGTATACCTTCTTAATATACAGTGCTGTCCCATCAGCACTCAGCCCTCCTGACCTTTTTCTTTTGAGGAAGGCATACCCTTCCAGAGCCACATTCTAGTCATGATCTCATTCCACCAAAACACAGTAATACCTACTGGATGAAGTCATATTTGCTGCCTTCCATATAGATATCTGATGCACTTACGCTCTGTACATTTCTAGATGAAGGAGGCCATTTGGGTGTTTTTGCTGGTTCTTTTTTAAGATTTTGCGCTCTATAAATTTTGGAGTATCTTGCAGCTCTTCTTTATGGTATTTGGATATGTGTGTGTGTGTGTGTGTCCATAGGTAGTTTCCTGTTCAGTTAAAGACTTTTAAATTAGACTTGTAAGGTGCTACATAAATCTATTCTTACCAGCCCTTCTTAGGGGCACTACTTCCCTGGCCAGGAGGCTGCCCTGCCTATGTTTTTTTAAATTAATTTATTCTGAATTATCAACAATCACTTCCATAAGGTTTTGAGTTTTAAATTTTTCTCCGCCTCCCTCCCCATCTCCCTCCCCAAGACAGCGCACAATCTGATATAGGCTATACATACACATTCCTATTAAACATATTTTCACATTAGTGATGTTGTAAGTAAGAATTAGAACCAATAGGAGGAACCACCAGAAAGAGGAAATAAAACTCAACAAAAGAGAAAAAAATAGCAAATAGTATCATGCCTATGTTTTAAACCAGTTCTCAGACACCGTCTTCTTGCCTTTGATTGGCCATAGTAACATAAACATCACCCCTAAGTTCTTTTGTTTTTTGCCCAGCTGGTGGGAATGTTTAGCAATGCTTCCTAGATTCCTTCTGGACATGTCATTTGTGGCCTTTCTATCTCCTGTTTTGGAGTAGGAGGATGCAGGTTTGAATCCTGGCTTTTTTATTCCTTGGGTACTGGTGGCTGAGTCCCTTCCCCTCTCTTGGTCTCAGTTTCCTCTTCTGCAAAATGGGGATTTTGGGTAGATGATATCTAAGGTCCTTTCTGGTTCCCCAAACTGTATGCACTCCTGCTGACCTAGTGGAGTAGGCAGAGCAGGTATAATCACCCTCATTTTGTTGACAAGACAATAAAGTATACTGTCTTAGCCAAAACTGAATAATTCTCCTAACTAAGATCATGCGTGTATTCACACAGAACACTTGGGGCTCTTAGAAAGATATTACTGGTGCTGCTTGCTGCTGTGCTCATTACGTGGGAGGAAATAGATACAGTGTTACCTTTAGAATGGTCGTTAACGTGGCCAGCTTCCATGAAGTCATAAAACACCAGAGCATCTCGCGTTGACTCACGAACGCGTTTAGGAGTGACAGAGTGACTGAGTGCCTGGCCCACTCGACAGGAAGCTGTCTCATCTGCCTTCCAAAAAAGAAGGTCAGTGACCTGTTCTTGCTACCTGTTCAGCACTTCATGACTGGGCTGCTGAGCCCCCAATGCCAATGAAATGCGGAGGAGAAACTTGTCTGAAAAAACACCCACTGGCATTCGTTCAAAGCCGCTTGCTCTCCTAGTGTCCTTGGAGTCCTTATGCTCCCCAAGGGGTAGCTGCCTGCCTCAGAAGGAAAGGTGTTGGTGCTTGGTGACTACCCTACAGGAACGAAGAAGCCAAGAACCTGATGCTTGGCCTTTTCTCTTTGTGTATTCAGTGGGGCTCTAGAGGCTGGAACATAGGTCTAACCCCAAAGACTATGACACAGTTATGCTTCAAGTATGGGCTGTAGAGGGTGACCCCTGAGGTCCTTTCAAGCTTGAGGATGCTGTAATTCTGAGGACCCCCCACATTTGAGAAGTAGGGAAACTGAGGCCCAGAGAGGGGAAGTGATGTGGCCTAGTTCACTCAGATGGTAGAACCTGGTTTTCCTGTTCCTTGGTGAGATCAGAAGGCAGAGAGTAAAGAGAGAGAAGGGGAGAGAGCCCAGGACCTAGCCCTGGGCAATGCTCATAGTTGGCTTGATGGTATGGATGAAGGCCCAACAAAGGAGACTGAGGAGTAGCTAGATAGCAAGGAGGAGAGCCTCCGAGAGAGAATTATCCCAGGAGAGGGTGGTCAATGGGGCCAACACCTTCGTGAGGATATTCAAGAAGGATGGAGACTGAGAGGAAAGACATTGCATTTATCAACGAAGAGGCCACCGATCATCTTGGGGAGAGGAGTTTTAGTCCTGTTATGGGGTCAGAACCGCAAGAGTAATAAAGTGGAGTGGGAGGTGAGGACATGGAGGCAAGTGTAGACAGTCTTTCCTTGGAGTTTGTCTCTGATGGTGGGAAGGGATATTTAATGATAGCTTGAGGGAATGACTGGGTCAAGGGTAGATTTAAGGATTGGGGAGATCTGGGCATGTGAGTGAGTGTATGTAAATGTATGTATACATGTATGTATGTGTGTATTTATGTGTTTGTACGTGTGTGTGTGTGTATGTGTATGTGTGAAAGAGCCTGCGATTAGAGATTGAAGAGGAAAGAAAGGGAATAGACTGAGGGGTGGGTTTTTTTGTGTGAGAAGTTTGGAGGGGAATGGAATCGGGACCACAAGTGGATCCCAAGGCCTTTCCTGCCCCTAATTTACTCTGATTTTAAGTGAGTAGGAACTAGGTGATGACCCAGAATAGAAGAGGAGACATGTTTCCTAGTTGTGTAGGGAGACAAGTGCAGCTGAAATCTCAGATACCTGGGGAGGTAGCCATCTGAGGGCACCACAAGGGTCAGTCTCCTGTACTGGTCACTAATAGCAGTTGTGAAATCTCCTATGGTCTCATTGGTGAGGGTTTGGACAAGGGAATGAAAGCCCCAAGAGCTTAAAAGGACTACCCAGCTTGTTTGTAGAACCAGCCCGTGGATCCCACCCATGCAGTCTGCCTGTGGTGTCCCCTTGTTGGCTTCCCTGACTTCTGGCTTGGGTTACTAGGGGCCATTGATTCCTTCCTGACTATGGATGAGCCCGGCTCCCCTGAAGGAAGACCACTCAATCTTGTCTTAGACCAAATCTCCACATTTCTCTCCCTTTTCTGGGATGAAGCTTCAATTAGATTGTGGTCCAGACAACATCCTTTAAGACACTGTCCTGAAAAATTCCATTACTTCACATAGGAAAAGTCTTTACTTTAGGGATTATTCTCCTAAAATCTGGATTGTTGAGATTGCTTGGCTTATGTGGGGTTTGTTTTTCTTCACAGAAAGGAAGCTTGCTCAGTCATCCACTCGAAGTAAGTCAGATCTAAGTATCATTAGAGGGAAGCTGAGCTGGCTGAAAGGAAGTTTGGTCCTTCAGGCAGTTGGCTGTGCCAGCCACCCCCGCGGAAGGCATCAGGTCCTTGCCTGGCAATTCGAGCGCACCCCAGGGGGGCTGTTCTATTGTCCTCATTAAGCCCATCATTGGCCACCAGCAGTGAAGCAGCATTAAAACCATGTAGAAATAGAAAGGTAGATCAACGGAAAAGAGCAGACATGCAATCTACAGCCGCAAATAAACATAATAATCTTGTATTTGACAAGTGTAAAGACTTCAGATTTTGGGAGAAGAATTCATTATTTGGTAAAAACTGTTGGGAAAACTGGAAAGCAGTATGACAGAAACTGGGCATGGACCAGTATCTCCCACGATTTACAAAGATAAGTTCAGAATAGATACATGACCTAGATATAAAGAGAGATTTTACAAGAAAATCAGAAGAACATGGAACATATTACTTATCAGACTTATGGATAGGCAAACAAAGTTAGGGAGAAAATAGAGAATTTCAATTACATTAAATTACAAAGTTTTTGTACAAATAAAACAAATATAGCCAAGATCAGAAAGAAAGCAGAAAACGGAAAAATTTTTATACACAGTTTATCAGATAAAGGTCTTATATCTAAAATACATAAAGAATTGTCAAATCTATAAGAATACAAGTCATTCTTCAATTGACAAATGGTCAAAGGATATAAAGGCAGTTTTCCAATGAAAAATCAAAACAATCTATTGTCATATAAAATGTTTTAAACCACTATAGATTAGAGAAATGCAGACTAAAACAACCTTGAGATACCATTTTCCACCCATCAGATTGGCAAAAATTATAGCAGTGGAAAGTGATAAATGTTGGAGGGAATATGGAAAAATTGGTACCTTAATTCATTGTTGGTGGAATTGTGAACTGATCCAACCATTTTGAACATCAATCTACAATTATGCCCAAAGAGTTATCAAACTGCTTATACCCTTTGACACAACAATACCGCTACTTGATCTATTTCCAAGGATGATTAGGGAAAAAGAAAAAGAACCTTTATGTTCTAAAATGTTTATAGCAGCTCCCTTTGTGGTGGCAAAGAACTGGAAATTGCAAGGATGCCCTTCAATTGGGGAATGGCTGAACAAGTTGTGGTATATGGCTGTGATGGAATCCTGCTGTGCTATAAGAAATGATGAGCTCAATCGTTTTAGAAAAAACATGGAAAGATTTGCATGAAATAGTGAAGAGTGAAATGAACAGAACCAAGAGAACATCGTATACAGTAACAGCAATATTGTTTTAAGATTGACTTTGAGGGGCAGTTAGGTGGCACAGTGGATAGAGCACTGGCTCTGAAGTCAGGAGGACCTGAGTTCAAATCTCAGCCTCAGACCAAACACTTGACGCTTACTAGCTGTGTGACCCTGGGCAAGTCACTTAACCCCAATTGCCTAAAAAGAAAAAGGAAAAAATAAAGAAAGAATGACTTTGAGCAAATAAGTCATTTTGTCTATTATAAATACCAAAGTTAATTATAAAGGACATATGAAGAAAGATGCTATCTGCATCCAGAGAAAGAACTGATAAATCAAAATATATATAGAATAATTTTACATACATATATACATACATACACATACACATACACATATGTACATATATATCTATTTGTGTCCAATGTTAGCCATCTGTGGAGGGGGGGAGGGAAGAATAAAAGAAGAAAAATGAAGAAAAGAAAGACATTCACATGATAATTTTGCTGTATATTTGAAAGGAATAGCAAGTTGTACATAGGAGATTTGCAGTTTCATGCTCAATCATCTTTTTTAATTGTACTATGTTATAGAAATGCTTGTTTTATTTTATAAATTAAGAACAAAATAAAAAAACGATACCATAGTATTAAGAGCTGGGATGGATTTATTTGAGTAGGACCTTTGTCTGAAGCCTCATCTCCTTCTATGAACCCTCCAGCACCCCTAGGTGCTAGCTAGATGAATGAACAGACAAACAAACAGAAAGATAGCTAGATAGAAGGATGGATAAACAAACCCCACATAAGCCAAGCAATCTCAACAATCCAGATTTTAGGAGAATAATCCCTAAAGTAAAGACTTTTCCTATGTGAAGTAATGGAATTTTTCAGGACAGTGTCTTAAAGGATGTTGTCTGGACCACAATCTAATTGAAGCTTCATCCCAGAAAAGGGAGAGAAATGTGGAGATTTGGTCTAAGACAAGATGGATAGGTAGGCAGATAGTTGACAGACAGGTAATAGAGAGAGCAGTTGTTAGATATATATAGTTATTTAGATTCATAGTTGGATGTGTAGATAGACAGATCAACAGACAGATAAAGGTTAGATAGGATAGATATGGATGGATAGAGAACTAGTCAGCCAGACAGGCAGAAAGATATGTAAGGGGGGTTGATGTATTCTCAGGCCTCCTAAGATAGCATCACTTACATGAAATGTTCTCAAAACCCTCACTGCAGATAGATAAGTAGATAGATATAGATAGATAGACAGATGGAGAGGTTCACAAACATAAATAGTTGGATAGACACATATGGAGAAGTATAGATAGATGTATAGCAATAGGGAGGACAGACATCTAGGTATATACATAAATAAGTGGATAGATAGATAGAGACAGGTAGTTTGATGGAGAGAATGGATGGTTAGGCAGGTAGACAGATATGTGGATAGATGGATGAATGGATGGAAAGACAGACAGACAGGTAGGCAAGTAGGCATCCCTGTGAGGGTGCCCTTTTAGGAATTAATCAGGCCAAATGGTCCAGAGCCAGGTGTCTAGAGTGTAAAAGAGCAAGCAATGGGAATTCTCAAAGAAATGAAGGATATGTTGCTTTTTCCTTCTGCTTTACTTTGAACCAGTTTCCATGGGGATGGAGGACAGAGAAAGAATCTTGGTTCTCTGCTGCAGTCCTTGAGAGGCATGTCTAGAGACACTGATGGTATACACGAGTGCTAAATCCACTCTACCTCCACCCCAAGTATTCCCAGTTACGTTTACTTTTTTCCACTCCCTTTTAAAATTGGATTTTTTCTCATATCTCACCGATTTTTGCCCCCTTTTTCTACCCAGCAAGTCTTCCCTTGTAATACAGATTTAAAAATTAAAATACATAACCCTAAAATTTAGGAAAACCAACACATTACCTGGGTTTGACAGCATATGAAATGCTCTAGGGTGGCCATGGTCCCCCACCTCCTCAATGAAGGGAAGATGGTAGATTCCCTCCATTCTTCTCAAGTGCCAAGCTTGGTCATCATAAGAATGCAGTGTTCGGTTTTATTGTTGTTATCATTGTGCATATTGCTTTTCCTTACTTCTGTCTGCGTCAGTTCATAGTTTTCCAATGTTCCTCAGGAGGAATTTTTCATATTCATCATTTCTTAAAGCACAGGAATATTTTATTACACTCACGCACTATAACTTGTTTAGTTATTTCCCAATGGATGGGGACCTTTTTGGTTTCCAATTCTCTGCTATCATAAAAAGTTATCAATATTTTGGTGTCTATGAAGACTTTCTGCCTTTGCCTTCCTTGGGGCACATGTTTGGCACGGGTGCTTTGGACCAAAGGGCATGAACTTTTTTTTAAGGCATCATTTCAAATTGCTTTTCAGAATGTTTGGAGCAGATTCGCAGATGCCTTGATGGTGGCTTAGTCTATTTCTCTGCAGCATTGCAGCTATTGTGACTGCCCAACTTTTGCCAATGTATCGAGTGGGAGGTAAAATGTAACATCACAAACCCCCTAGATCTCCTAGCAGATGGACTAGTCACGACTCTGTTATCGTGTGCTTGTGAAACTGACTTTTCAATCCAAGTTGATACTTCTCATCGATTGAACCACGAGAAAATCCCTACTGATTTCATATTAGATTCAATCTAATCTTGCAGCCCATGAACCCTGGCTTTTTCAGATAGTGTGTCAGCACTCTTTCTCAACTTTGTATCAATTGCTAATTTCCTTAGTATGTTATCCAAATCACTGATAGAGTTTTTAAACAGCCGGTCCAACACGGTCTAAGACACTCCACTCTTAATCAACCAACCAACCAACCATCATTTCCAAACTGGTATTGAATTATTAGCAGATATTCTTTGGTCCAGCAATCCAAGTGGATATTAATTTAATTGTATTATCATTTAATTTACATCCCTGTACCTTTTCCACAGGAATAGTATGAAATACTTTATCAAAGATTTTGTTAAAGTCTAGGTAAACTGGATCTACAACCTTTTTCCATTCTCTCTCTCCTAATTCTCTCTTCCCCACTCTTCCTCTGTCTCCGTCTCCCTCATCTTCAGTCTTTTCCCACTGCCCTTAAACATGCCTAACTTTCCTCTGTCCCTGAAAACCCACTTTCACTAAGACCCTGCCTTCTGTTTAAGCTATAACCATAATTTCTCCCTTCCCTTTCTAAGAAAAAATCTTGGAAAAAAAAAGCCGCTTACACTCATTGCCTTCACTTTCCCGCCTCTCGTTTACTCTTCCACCTATAGCAGTCTGGCTTCTACCTTCACCATGCGACTGAATTGCTCTCGTCATTTACCAACAATCACTTTACTGCCAGATTTGATAGGCTTTTTGTTTTTTTGGTAGCCCTCGTCCTCCTTGACCTCGTTGTTGCATTGAACATCGCTGGCCATCTTCTCTTCCTGGATGATTTCTCCTCTCTGAGTTTTTATGACACTGCTCTTTGCACCCCATCTCAGTTTCCTTTTCTGGCTCGTTATCCACTTCATGCCCCCTAATTATGGGCGTTCTCCAAGGCTCTATCCTGGGCCCTCTTTTCTTCTCCCTCTACACTCTCTCTCATGATGACCTCACCATCTCCCATAGTTTGAACTGTTATCTTTTTGCAGGTAACTCCCAGATTTATATATCTCTAGTCTCTCCCCTAAGCTTTCATCCTGCCTGTTAGAAATTGAAAACCAGATTTCCATCTCAAAGTCAATGTATCTAAAAGTGAACTCATTATCTTCCACTGAAACCCACCCTGGTTCCACACTTGCCTATTTTTATAGAAGGCATGCCATCCTTCCAGTCTCCAAGGCTCATAAACTTGGCACTATTCTTTTTAAAAGATATGGAATATTTTATTTCCTCCTCAATTGCATGTTAAAACAAATTTAAACTTTTTTAAAGTTTTGAGTTCCAAATTTTATCCCTCCCTCTTCCTCCCCTCCCCCTTCTGAGATGGTAAGTAATCTGATATAGATTATACATGTGCAACCATGTAAAACATTTCCATATTAGTAATTTTGTATAAGAAAACTCAAATAATAAAAAAAAAGAAACAAAGAAAGAAAGTGAAAAATAGCCTGCTTCAGTCCATATTCAGACCACACAGTTCTTTCTCTGGAGGTGGATAGCATGCTTCATTATGAGTCCTTTGGGACTGTCTTGGATCATTGCATTAAGTCATTCACAGTTCTTCATCTAACAATATTGCTGTTACTGTGTACAATGTTCTGGTTCTGTGCACTCCGTTGTGCATCAGTTCATGCAAGTCTTTCCAAGTTTTCTGAAATCCTCCTGCTTGTCATTTCTTATAGCACAACACTATCCATTACAATCATATACCACAGCTTGTTTAGCCATTCCTCATTGATAGGCATACCTTTAATTTCCAATTCTGAGGCTTGACACGATTCTTGACTCCTCACTCCAATTCATCTTATGTTTCCCATCTGCTGCCAAATCTTGTTTCTGTCTTCACAACATTGTCATTGGTATGTATCCCCTTCTCTTCATTTCCACGACCACCACTCTAGGTCAGTCTGACTAAACAAAGAACCTCAGAGGAGTTCTTTGTGTCTTGGGGTAGACATGTTTAAGCCATCCTTGAGCCCTCTCCCAGGAGTCTGGGCAGTTTAAACCTATGTCTAACTGGTATGAAAAGCCATATCCCATATTTGGGAACAGGCCCAAGGGTGACAGACTTTCCCCATGCCCCTTGAATCCCATCCCATAGGAAGGTCAGCCAGTACTTCCTATGGCTAGGTCTAGATGGTGCTGTGAGTGGAGTAAACTGTGCAGGAAATGCTGGATGAATGAGCGAATCAATAGGAATGGATGCTTCCACCAGGCATGACATAAGAAAACACCAGTCCCCAGGAGTCAAAGGAAAGGGCATCAGACTCAGGCCCAGGCTTCACCTCTGTTAGTGATTGTCCATGTGACCTTGGGGATCCTGGCCCTCTCTGACCTTAGCTTCCTTATCTACAAATTGAGGCGGTGGGATTTAGTGACCTCTGAACCCCCTTTCAGCTCTGGATGTCTAGGAGCCGCATCGTTTGGAAGGAGGTAGGGGATCGTGATATGCAAGGAGAAATGGATGCATGTCTCTGTAGTGCTGCCTAGTGAGTGTGTTCCCCTTGGCACCAGCCTGCCAGAGCTCCACCCAACCCTTCGGCACAACATGGTGCAGGGAGTCCTTAGGATGATGTGGCCAACCCACCTTCTGCATTTTGGGAAACTCAAACATCCTCCTGCCCTGGATGCCCTGGCACCACCAGTGCTGGGGGGAATCGGGGCTCCCTCTCAACTCTGCTTTTCATTCAGATACTCAGAAATAGGTTTCCCTGGAACAGGACCTGTGTTTGAGTGCACAACTCTCCCTTCCATTTCTACCCTCACCTATCATCAGCTCTACTGAAAATGGGCCAGTAAGTCCCTCCAGGCTTCCTTCTACCTTCCCACTGGCAAGCAGCCTTGTTAGCAATGACCTTGGAGACTTGGGAGCCCGAGAAAAAGACTGCGCTCACAACCCACAAAGACTTATGGCAGAAATCAGCCATCAAACTGCTCACTGTTGAGTGAAGGGTGGCATGAGCCAGGGACCTGCACAGGACTCTTAAATGTACTTCAGTCGATCAGTTGGCCCACATGCACTTATTAAGCACCTGCTATGTAGAGACTCTGAGCCATGTCCTGAGGGTTCAAAGACTACCCTTAGGTGCTTACCTTATCAAGGTAGGGGGGGGGGGGAGAGAGAGAGAGAGAGAGAGAGAGAGAGCATGTTCACAGATAAATCCATACATAAAATCCATAAAAATAAAAGCAAAGTAGGGGTGGGGAGGGGAGGACATTAGCTACTGGAGGCATCAGGAGAGGCCCCTTCAAGGTAGTCCTTGGGTTGCCTGGGGTAAAGGGGCTGTGGGCAGGATTGTCTAGCAGACATTTGCCATTTACCATGTGCCACTCCAACCTCAGGAGGACATTGGCACAATGAGGAGCCATCTCATTTCTCAGGCTCATGGTGCCCACCCTTTGGAACCTTGGGAACTTCTGTGTCTGGTCCTCCTCAATAAGTCACAACCAGCTTCCCTTAAAATAACTCCCAGTCTCAAAAGGCTTTTGTTTCTCTAACAATCCTAATAAATAATAAATCTCCTTGACATAGCACTTTCTGGTTAGCAAAGCTCTTTCTTCACAGCAGCCCTGTGAGAGCAGCATTGAAAGTCTCATCGTTACCATTTTATAGATGAGGGAGCTGGGCTTCAGAGAGGTGATGTGATTTGTCTAATGCTGCCCACCTCGCCGTGTCAGGGCCAGGATTTAAGCACAGGCAGGACTCTCCTGACCTAGAATCTGGTGCTCCTTCCTCTTTATGTTATGTTTCTAGGGTAAAGAATGCAGAAAGAACTCCTATCTGAGGCCAGAGAGACAGGAGACAAGTCGGCCACCCCCCAGAGACTGGTATGGTCTCTTGACTTGGAGTGCTGCCCCATGTGGGCCTCCATTCCATGGTGTGTGTGTGTGTGTGAGTGTGCGGGTGTGTGTCCCCACCTTCCCACCTCTGGGCTCCTCTCCAAAGGCATGTGTTTGACCCACGTCAGTTCTTCAGTGCTGGGCTCTCCTCTCCTCCAGCTGCATATCCGGGGTCTCTCACCTTTGCTGCCACTCAGCTACTCTGCTCTCTCTCTCTCTCTCTTTTTTTTTTTTTGCTTTTTGGTGAGGCAATGGGATTAAGTGACTTGCCCAGGGTCACTCAGGTAGTAAGTGCCAAAGTATCTGAGGCTAGATTTGAACTCAGGTCGTCCTGACTCCAACGTCAGAGCTCTAACTACTGTGCCACCTAGCTGCCCCCACTCAGTTCCTCTGCTCTCACTCTCCTCAGGGGTGCAGCATCTTCATTCCAGAAGACAGACCCTTTGGGGGCTTCACCAGGGAGAGACTTGGAATGTTGTGCCTCTTTCAGGCCTTTTAAACCCTCAGCTCTCACACCCAGGTCCCATCCTCCTTACAAAGGGTCCCTGTAGGGATGTGGGGCCCCTTCCATGGGTCCCTAATTCCCACTGTTTGCCTCTTCCCACCCCCAGTGTGTGTAATAGCTTGTGCCCACATGCCAACCTGGTGCCATCAGGTCATTCTCTTGGTCTCTCACCTCCCGTCTTCCTCTGGGACAGTGTGCTGGGGTCACTCAAGAGCAAAGTTTAGGAGCTAGATGCACCTAGAAGGGGAGGATCATTCATGCTGTCTCGCTGCAGTCCCACAACAACCCTGTAAAGGAGGTGCTACGGTCATTGACCCATTTTATAGGTGAGGAAACTGAGGCACAGAGAGAAATGCACTGGCCTGTGGTTTGTTTCCACTCAACCTGGTGCCCTCTCTCCCTTATCTGTTACAGCATGTGGGGGGCCGTGGCTTTTGTGCTTATGCTGCCTGTGTGCTTGGGTGCAGAGAGGCCTGTGGTCTCAGGGGCTACCCACTGAGTGCTTGTAACCAGCAATGAAATCAGTGCTAATAAATCCCTGGCACTTAAAAGAGAAAATTAAAACAAAGATAATCACAGTATTAGGAACAGAGAACCCAGGGGCTCTGAAACATCCGGCAGAACAGCTTTCTGAGGCATTTCGGTCTTGGGCAAAACACCTTTTTTTTCTCTTGTGTCTAAACCCTTGTGAATTGGAAGAGAAATTTAATTAAAATCATGTGGTTTTAGGTTTGTTTCTGGTAAGATGGAAATCGCAGCAAGATTAGCAGGAAGGAAGCCCAGGAAAGGCAAAGCTTTGGCTCGGTGGCTATTGCAGCCATCACCGTTGGCCTTGAGCTTGGAGTCCTCGGGAAATGGGGAGGGAGGGGTTGGAGAGCTCAGGTCATCTGCACTCACAGGTGGTTGGGAAGCTTGCGATGGCAACCACAGATAAACTCCAGTAACTTCTGAAGGATGAATCTGGGGTAGGGGCTAGATTCTAAATTCTTAGGGGGGCAATACAAGTTCTCATATCTCGTTTTCTCTGGGTATGATGCCCCCAGTAATTTACGATGTAACAGGACAGGCTGTTTTACACAGGCCTGGAGGCAGTGAGTAATTTTCAAGCTGGGGAGGGAGGGATCTTCTTTTTCTATGCAGGTGTGGCTGTCTTTCAGCCCCTTCTCCCCCAGAAGCATAGACCTTCTTTTCCAGCCCAGCTGGGCAAGAATGGTAGCCTCTGGTGAGGCTCCCTGGTGACCTGGCACTCTCAAAGGCTTGTACTTCATTTCTAGGAATAGCTGAATCCCTAATTCATGTGCTAGGTTTGTACAGCTTCCCGCCATTCTTCTACTTTTTCCTTAATAGCTCTAAGCCCCCCAGATCAGCTCCCACACATAAACCTTTTGTCTCTCTAGAATAAGGAATGATCTTTCCCTTTTCTTCCTTTTGCTTGTGAGCTATAAGTAACATACACACAGACAGCTTAGCATTTCTTCTGGCCACTCTGGGGTGAGGAAGCCTTGAATGCAAATCTTGCCTCAAGTGCTTACAAGCTGTGAGGTTTTGGGCAAGTCACCTAACTTTTCTCAGCCTCAGTTCTCCTCTCTGGAAAAATGGGAATAACAATAATATCTCCCTTACAGGGAGAATCATATGAGATAATACATGGAAAGAGCTTTGCAAACTCCAAAGCACTATAAAAATGTGAGTTGTTGTTTGTGTGAGTTATTTATTATTATTTTTATTGTAGTAGTAACAGTAGTAGGTAAATGGATTCATATCAACACATATCTATTAAGTAGCAGCTATGTTCCAGGCATAGTGATTAGTGCTGAAGACACAAAGGATAGGGAGACACAAGCATAAACAGATAAACACACATAAGTCTAGAGCAGTTCATGATGCGTTAGTTTGAGAGGAAGGACAACTAGCAGTTGATGGGCTGAAAAAGGTTTCATGTAGAATGGGGTCCTTGAGCTGCCCTTTGAAGGACTAACGAGACCCCAATTGGAACATTTGAAGTTACTGAACAAAGGCTCAAACCCTGGGCTCACTAATCGGAATGGACAAATGGTTGCTTTGCTAGCATATCACCCTGTTACAATCATTAACTTATTTTGAATTAAGGGTGCCAAGCAGTGACCCCTGAGCTCTGCAGGATTCTCTTCTCTTCAGCTTTAGGGAATTTATTTTAGTTAGAGAGCTCTGAGTCCAGCCAAAAGTGCTCCAAGCCCTCAGTTAGGAAATAGTCTTCATACTTAGGCAGGGTTGGGCTCTCTGCTTGCCTTTCCTATCTATCTCTAGTTAATCTCTGGCTTCTTTGTGGTTCAGGCAAAACTCAGTTTACTGGAAACACTTGGATAACAAAATGGGAGATTTCATTACAGCGTCTATGGATGGATAGACCCTGGAAAGGGAAATTAGGGAAAGAGCTGCCTTTTTCATGGGCTGCCTCTCAGATCCCATCCTCCTCTCTGAGTCTCTCTTGCACTCCTCAGTCCTCTTTGGGCTCGCTCCAGCCTCTCAAATCTGGATGCTCAGAATTTACTCCTTCCCTACTCCCATTTTGAAATAGCTTTCCTTTTTATAAAAATTGCTTGGGATGTGACCCAGTCTTTAATGTGATGGATTTGATTGATCTGAGGAGGTGGACAGGCCCTGATTACACTCAGCTCTGATTGTTTGATTCAATCCAAAAGTATTTTTGTCACCAGAGCCAAATGTGGGGTGGCTTTACCTCCACCCTTATACCAGGTGGTGTGGGGGTCCCTGGAGGGGACCCACTTTCAGCACTTGGGTGGGGTTGGTCTCAGAACCCCCGGCATTGCCGCTCTGGCTCCCACTGTATTCCAACATGGGTTCAGTCCAGATCTGGCAGTCTTTATTATAGCTGATGTCAGCATGTTTCATGTTGGTTCTCCAGTCTCTTGTTCCTACTTGGGATTCAAGGTCAGTCTCTCCCCCAAGACTCTATGCCTGTTTATGCATCCATGTGTAAATGCGCTTATTTCAGGAAATGGGCATGAAGATAGATGAAGAGGCTGAGCCCAAGAGCAGATAGCTTGATTCAAGGATGGAAAAAAAATGATGCAAATACAAAACCAGAGGCACTAAAATGTTCCAGAAAAGTCTGAGTCTGATGCTTTGGCTGAGCTGGAAAGTTTTTGGGATAGTTCCAGCAGTTTGGCCACAAGTGAGGAATTTCTTAGCTGCAGTGACCCATACAACCAAGAAAGGTACCAATGGCCACAGTCCTGTGGGACCTTGCCCCTTCTCTATCAGCAATGCATTCAGCTACCTAGTGGAAAGGGGGCAGGGCAGGTGAAGAATCCCTGTTTTTTGGACTTGTACAAATGTATTGATATAATCACGAAAGGAGGTGGCAGACATGTATGGAGAGGGGGGGACAGCAAATGGATGGTAGAGGGTGACACCTGCACCCACATAATGAGGAAAAGCCTTGAAAAAGCCCATGGAGAAGATCTGTTGGAAGACACAGCAAGACTTTTCCAGGATGAGAAGGTGTGGGAGGGTCCCAGTCTGCACAGGTGGAGGGCATGCCCATGCCACCCCCATGTAATCAGGACCCATTAAAGCATCACAGCAAAACATTTTGGGAGGGGTTACAGAAAGGTCAGAACAATTTAGAAACTCATCAAATTAATATTGAGTTCACAAAATGAACTCTTCAGGAATAAATGGGAAGCCTAGTATCATTAATTTAGAGAAAGGGACTTAGAATGATTGAGTCCAAATCTCTCATTTGACAGATGAGGAAACTGAGGCAGAGGTGAAATGACTTACCCAGGACTATGTGACTAAGTCTCTGGGGTGGGATTTGAACCCAGACCCTCCTGATTCCAAGTCTACTATGCCGCACTGCCACTCACTAGAGAATAGTTTGGAAAAGATGTGTTTTAGTGAATGAATGAAGAGCATTTATTAAGTACTTACTATGTACCAAACAGTGTGGTAAATGCTGGAGTACAAATGTAAGAATGAGACACAGCTTCTACCCTTAAGGAATTTCTAATCTAACGGGAGAGACAGCATCTCTAGGAGAATGGCCAGGTGGAGTCATGGTTTGGCAGCTATTGGGATGGTGAGTGGAACAATAAGAGAATCCCAAGGCATACCTTTTCTAGAGACAATGGAGGTGACTGTTTGATTAGAGTTCTCAGAGTGGGGGCAGGGAGGGGGAAGGCTTCTGTTGTGGTAGCCAGACAGAAAGTGGCTGGGGTGAAGATGGAGGCCCTGGGTCCCAGGAGTGCAGAGCCAAGTGGCCTGCAAGCTCATTATGAGTCAGCAGGGTGATGTGGTCACCAAAAAACCTTATGTAACCTTGGGTTAGACTAGAGGGAGGCAGCTTTCAGCAAGGTGGAGAGGATGGTCCCAGCACTCCCTGTCCTGCTCAGCCTGGGCACCTTCATCCAAGGACATCCATGTGCTGGAGAGTGTACAGAGAATGTTGGGAGCCTTGACTCTATGATACGTGAAGATTCATTGATGGAATTGGGCATGTTCTTAGAGAAGAGAATGCTCAAGAGGGACGATAGAGCTTTCTTCTTTTTGGTCCCTTGGAGCAATGGACAGAAATCGCAGAGTGGAAGGAAAGCTTATTGCAAAGAAAACCTTCCCAGCTCTTGGTGCTGTCCAAGGTAGAATGATTGCCAGGGAGGTGGTGGGTTCCTTCCCCTGAGAGGGCATCAATCAGAGGCTGAGTGACCATATCGCGGTGTGCTGTGGCAGGGATTCATTTCTGGGGATAAGTTGGCCTAAATGGCTGCAGAGGCCTCTTCCAATTCTGAGGAAGAAAGAAAGAAAAAGAATTCAATATAGTTAAAAGAAAAAAATGTCATTTTTTGAGCTGCTCCGCTTTTCTCTGGAGCTGGGCAGGTCCTTCTGCCTCCTTTGCTGGCTGGCTCACTTCTTTCACTTGAGCTGTGATTGTTCCCCAAGGCTTAGAACTCAGCCATCTGTTCACTTTCATACTCGGGGAACTGGTCCTGCCTCACACTCTCTGCTCTCGCTTCTGTGTTCACGACACTCACAGCCGCATTTCAGCTAAGCTCTCTCCCCTTCCTTGTCTCCATTTTCCCAAGGCACCTTCCTATGTAGACTGTCCACCATCTCCTTCCTCTGATCTCCCTTGCCTCAAGCTGCGCTCCTCACAATCTCCTCCAAAGGGGCTGCTCCCCGGTTCCTCTGTAGGAAATCATTCTTCTGCTTGCCCACAAATAATTCTTGAGAACCATGCCTCACTGGCCTTCCTCCCTCCAACCCATCCATTCACAAAGGCCTATTGATTTATGCATGTGATGTCCGTGCTTTCTCCACTCCCCCACCCCATACTTAGGGTAATATCACAGCCTCCTGGAATGGACATGACCAGTTCTTTGGCCATGGTGAGCTCCCATGGTAAGCTCTAAAAGTCTTTCACCTCACCCTTCTTATAGTAATGGTAATTGCTAGCATTCATATAGCACTTTAAGGGGAGAAAAATACTTAAGAAAGATCTTTTTGTCCTCACAACAGTGCTATTATAGATCAGTGCTATTGTCATTCTCATTTTACAAAGAAAGAAACTGAGGAAGGCAGAGGTTAAGTGACTTGCCCAGGGTCACACAGCTCATGAGGGTCTGAGGTGGAATTTGAGCTTTGGTTTTTCTGACTCGGGGCCCCATGTTCTATCCACCATAGCACATAGCTGCCTTCTCCCCAGGGTGTTCACCTTTCGATACTTTCCCTGATTCCTGGAGCTCAGTTTGAGGTCCTGAGCTTCCTGACTCTGCTGGTCCCAGAGCCTGCTCAGTTCCCTGGGCTTAGAGTCCAGTTATGCCCACTCTCCAGAGATGGGACTGTATACCCTCAGTCATGATACACCAGGGCCAGGCACATAGGATTGGATCAAAAATAAAGCTGTCTTGGTACAAGCCAGGGTGATACCCAGGCTTTTTGGTGATTCTAGGTCACAGTCTTTCTGGGCGTGGTTTGGCCCATAATGCCCACCAGGCCTGGCATATTGTCATGTTTTTTCATGGCCACTTCAGGGCCAGAGCACCCCTCCCCAGGCTGGGGTGTCCCCATGGGCTGTTGGGCCCCACACCTCCTCTTCCACAATTCTGGGACCACTCAGCTGAACAGGCAGCCCCCTAGCTGTGATGGGCACATGGTCCTACACCCTTGGTCTCTTATCCTAGCATTCAAGGCCCTCCCCCACCTAGCCTCACCTTTCTCACTGCTGACTCTTCAGGCTTAGTCTCAGTACCCTGCAATACAAAACGCTTCTTTCTCCACTGTACATCCCCTGCTTCCCCATAGCCTGCCTATGCTGGTTCTTATTTTAAGCATCTGCTCCTGCTTTTCTCCCCTTTGTCCCCTTCCTTCCTCACCACCCATTCCTCAGGTTTGAGGTGTAGTGCTATGACTGTTTATCAATGCTGGTCTCTCCCTTGCCCCCAGTACTGTCTGGCACCCTCCCTTTGGCACATCTCACAGGAGCTCAGGACTTGAGAGCTGGGAGGGACTCCAGCAGCCTCTAGCCCAGTCCAGCCTTAAACACAGATTCCCTCTGACCTCTCTGACCTCCCTGACAAGTGCCCACACAGCCTCTTTGTGTCCTGGGGGAGAGGGAGGAGGCTGCCCAGGCCATTCCAGGGGGAGAGGGCCCACATGGCCTGCCTGCTTGGGGTGGGGAAGTGATGGGGGAGGGGACAGACATTTGAGGGGGGGGGCTATGTGCCACACCCTCCTCTGACATGGTGGTAAAGGCCTCAGGGACTGGTGATGATTGAGCCTTCTCAGATTCTCTGTTGCTCACCTGTTGGAGTGGTGAGGTTTGAAGCTCCCTGAAGTCTTTTCATGGGAATAGAGAGTGCTTTGGGGTGGGCTGAGGGGACAAAAGGGGATCTGGAACCTTGGGTGTGCATAACAAATAAGACCCTAGACTTAGGACTGTAAATGACCTGAACAGTCATCAATCCCCTCATTTTATGGCTGGGAAAACCAAGGCCCAGAGGCCTGTCCATGGTCCCAAAGGCACTGAATGGCAGAGCTTGGCCTCAGACCAAGCTCCTCTGCCTCGAGGCCCAGGGCTTTCCCCCAGCACAAGGCCAGGGGTCAGAGTACTCTGAGGGCCAATGGGGAGCAAGGAAACCAGAGTCTTCTCCTGTTCCCCGAATGGTTAAATTGGCCAAAGTGCAAGCAAACCACATACACAATGCAATCATTGGGGCAGGGCAGTAGATCCTTGACCTTCCCGTCCACAGGCCTACTGGGGCCCAGTAATTCACAGGAGGATGCTGGCTGTCTGAGGACCAGAGAGTTTTACCACCAAATGGGGGAGGGGGAATCACTTTGGCCCCAAAGAGTGGGGGCCTGCCTTGGTGGAGGAACCCTGTCCCCACACTGGTGCTGGTATAGATCCTTGTTGCTGCTAAGGGAATTCATATATACGAGTGTTTTATGTGTGTGTCTGCCAAACAGGCAGGAAACAAGCCTGGCTCTGTCCTGATGGTACTCAGAACAGAGTCTGGAGTTCGAGGAGATGCACACAGCTGATAACCACCAAAGGGGCACCTTATAAAAGGGATGAAGCCTAACTGACTGAACCCAGTATTACCCTGTTGGAAAAATGATGGTGTGAACACAGGAAGGGGAGGCACAGATTAGGCTGAGGCTGGGAGTCATGTCAAAGCACGGAATGATTCAGAAGCCCTGGAGGGCTGGTGCCTGCTCAGTCTGCTCCGGGGGCTTGGGCACTCAGAGGGCTTTGGAGCAGCCTTTCCCAGAGAACGGGAGTAGTTCTGATGACTCCACGGCCTTGAGCACCGCGCCCTGAACCAGAGGAGGCTCTTGGGTCCAGGGACGCTGACTGCCTGGCTGCCGATGCTTTGTCCTCTGGATCCAGGCATTCTTTCTGGCTCTTCCCTCATGCCTGGAACACTGACTTCCCTGGCCTCCTTCAAGTCTTAACAAAAATCCCGCCTCCTACAGGAAGCCTTCCTGCCCTTCTTAATTCCAGTTAACCATTAAATCTGTTAACAATTTCCTATTACACTGTATAGAGTTTGCTTGTATGTGTTTGTTTGCAGGTTGTCTTCTCCATTAGACTGTGAGCACACTGAGGGCAGGGACAGTCTTTTGCCTCTTTTTATACCCTCAGTGCTCAGCACAGTGACTGGCACATAGTAGGTGCTTAATAAATGTTTGGAGAGCACCTAGGTGGTGCAGTAGACAGAATGCTGGGCCAGGAGTCAGGAGGCCTCCTCTTCCTGAGCCCAAATTCAGCCTCAGACACTTCCTAGCTATGTGACCCTGGGCAAGTCACTTTACCCTGTTTGCCTCAGTTTCCTCATCTGTAAAATGAGTTGGAGAAGGAGATGGCAAAACACTCTAGTATCTTTGCCTAGAAAACCCCAAATGAGGTCACGAATAATTGGACATGACTGAAAAATGACCAAACAATAAAACAACAATAAATGTTACTGACTTAGTGCAAAGAAAGTGTTGAGTGCTGGCATACAGCTGGGAGCAGAAAGGCCCATCAAACGGAGCTGAAAAGGACTGAGGAGTGGGGGTGGGGAAGGCACCCCTTGGGCGCCTGGCTGAGAGGGTCCCTGGAGTCTGAAGGGGAGTCTGGAGGGGAAGGAAGGACAGGGCCCAGGCTGTGAGAGGTGACACACATGCCATCTTTGAAGACCTTAGACCGTGGGTCATGCAGACTTGGATGGTGTATTGGGGGTAGCCTATGGAGAATGGGCCTGAGGAGGGTCCTGAGACACCATCAAGGACATGTGTGATGGACTAGAAGGGGAGGGGGGCTGGCTTGATAGTGAGAGGGAGGGATGCCTGAAGGCCGGCCCTCATGTGGCATTGGTGCCCATGTGATGTTGCCAGTTCCAAGTGGAGGCCTGCAACATGCTGGGAGGACTAGAAGGTGTGGACTGGGTGAGTGTCCATCCTGAGTAGATCCAGAATCCCTGGAAGGAAGGCCTTTCAAGAGAACAGCAGCCCCGAGCCCATCCTCAGCATTGTCTATCAAAGCCCTTCTGGGGCTTCCTCCCAGGGCCCAGGTAAATGGCCCTGATGCTGTCATAAAAGTAGCCTATCTAGTACCTCTCCCTAACCTTTGATCAGGGAAAACGTGCTTGGTGACCGTCTTTGCCATAATCATGATAGCCACCTGCCCTTGTCATTTCTTAGACTAGGTCCCCATCCACACGAGGTCACTGAGAAGCGCTGGGACCATGGCCTTGCTGCCTCTCCCAGCCCAGGTGGGGCTCCCTCCATGCTGAGGGTCAGTCTTAGCAGCCACATTGAGAAGAGCTGCGTTGATGTGGCGCATCGAGGCTTACAAAGCACATTACAAATGAGGAAATGGACAGAGGCCCAGGAGGCTCAAAATCCTCTTGTGGTCCCACTGAAAGGGCCTGACCTCCCAGACCCAGACTGGACAGCTCCCCGGACATCCCCGAGTCCACCCCCCACATTTTACAGATGAGGACCCTGAGGAATTCTGACCTCCTAGATCTGGAGTGGACAGCTCCCCGGACATCCCACAGTTCCCCTCCTCCACTTTACAGGTGGAGACCTTGAGGAATTCTGACCTCCTAGACTCAGACTGGATAGCTCCTTGGACATCTAGTCCCCCCCACCCCCATCTTATAGATGAGGACCCTGAGGCCTGGGGACATGAAGTGCCCTGACGCTGAGGTCAATGCTCTTCCTACTGGACCACACTACCTTTGTGGGTGGTTTCTCTAGGATAGATATCTAGCCTGAGCCTGAGTCAATGGGGTGTTGCCTAATTTCTCTTGTGACACAAAGCATGCGTTTGAAAAGTGACTGACTGGAGAAGTGGCTTGTGGCTGACAATCAGGAGAAAGGTCACCCGGTTTCCCAGGACTGCCACCCCCAACCCCAGGCTGAGTGTCTATTAATGCCCCCACATGGCACCAGATCGGGTGTGTGAGCCAAGCCCTTTTCATCTTCTTGGAGCTGGGAGTGATGCGGATCAAGGCTCTTTGCAGTGATTTGGAATCTGAGGGGTCTCCGGAGTCAATGCTCCCAGAGAATCTGATGTGGAAATGTCGGCATTTCTGCTCTTCTGCATTCCCAGCATTCTGCACAGGGCCCGGCACACAGTAGGTGCTTAAGAAAGGCTTGTCGACAGGCTGGGCTGTGTCCCAGGACCCCTCGCTTCTAGCAGAGCATCCCTCCCTGGGGCCTGATGCAAAGGCTGAAGCAAAGGTTGTTATTTCCTGCAAGGCTTTTCCTGTGAATTTTCCTCTCCAACAGCATTAGCTAGCCCTGTCACAAGGTTTTTACCTTAGACACACTTCCAGATGCTCTCCATATTTCAAGGGCCTGATGACATCAGCCACGGCTCTACAGAATTGTACGCCCCTCGCCTTAATTCCGCACATGGAGATCTTTCACTGGGATTCAGTCTGGCTGGGATGCTCGGCACAGGCACGGACTGTCCGTGGAGATCAGTCGCCTTTTTTCACTGGGGTTGTTTTGGCCTTCTCATAAGTCACCCTTCACTCTGTGAGCTCCTGTCCCTGGGCCTGGGCTCCTCTTCTGTCCCTGCCTCTGCCTTCCTTTCTGTGGGAGGCCATGCAGACCCAGAAAGGATTGTCTTTCTGAAGTCACGTGGGGGCTTGGGTGCTTGTTGGCCATGTGGCCAGTGGGACCGGCTGCAGCCCTGGCTGAGCAGAGATGGAGGCCAGGCGGTTTCCGTGCCCAGAGCTCAGCAGAGCCGGCTGAGGCTCTATTCTAGTCTGGCAGAGTCTCTGCCACATTTTGCAGTACTGACTGTGAGGGCCTATGCACCACATGTTCTATCACTCCTTGGTCCATAACCATAACTCAGAAATATTGGGGACCAGGCTCTGCCTCCCGTGGCTTCCTAAGTCCCAATTATAGAGCTGGCTGAAGGTCATCACTGGGGTGGGCACCTGGTGGGAGTGGGCACAGCTGACTGGGCTAGGTACCTGCCTGGCCAGCTCTTGGGAAGGGAATTGTGGTGGAGAGCAGGAGCTTTGGAGGGGCTGGGAAGGAAGGGGCTTTAGGAACTGCTACTACCCCTAATATCCCCATGGAGGAAGGTGCTTCTGGAGGAGGAACACACACGGAGGCGGGTGCTAGCCTCGCCCCTGCACCCTACACTGGATTGGCAGCAGAGCTGAGCTGGGTGATGGCGACAAAGGGGAAAGGGCTGATGCAAGCCCCAGAGGAGGAAGGTCTGCTGTCTCGTCCCTACAGTTGTGGCGTCAGGAATCTCATGCTGTGGCTGCCATGCAGGCTTTGAAGATGAAGCTTAGGCAAGGCTGCCTGTATCGCAGTGGCTCCGAGTCAGGGGATCGGGCTCTCATTCTGGCTCTGCTATTTGTTAGCTGGGTAACCCAACAAAAAACTCTGGATGAAGACAGTCTTCCTTGCCCGTGCTGCCCATTATCCATCTGGAAAGAGAATCCCCACACTTGCATTTATGTTCAAGCTTAAACATGTTTGCGGACTGACCGCCATCCAAATAATTAGATTGAAACCTATGTGTGGCCTTCTTCTATAGACCTCAAGGTCTCATATACCCTTTGGGAGGTCAGACTCATTCAGTTGGTCAATAAGCATTTATGAAGCACCTGCTAGGGGCCAGGTACTGTGCTAAGTTCTGAGGATGCAAAAAGAGGCAGAAGACGGTCACTACCCTTGAGGAGCTCGGTCTAATGCAAACCACCCCGTGCCAACAAACTGCAGACAGTCAAGAACAAGAATGAAGGAGATCTCGGAGGGAAGGCGCCCGTGGAAGGGGGAGGGGAATAGGAAGCGCCACTTCTAGAAGGTAGGGTCTGAGCTGAGTCTGGAAGGGGAGCAGGGGAGCCAGGAGGCAGAGATGAGGCTCTTTTTTTTTTTTTTGGGCTGGACAATGGGGTTAAGTGACTTGCCCAGGGTCACACAGCTAGTAAGTGTTATGTGTCTGAGGCCAGATTTGAATTCAGGTCCTCCTGAATCCAGGGCCAGCTCTCTATCCACTGTGCCATCTAGCTGCCCTGGTGAGGCTCTTCTTGGAGGCCTAAGTTCGTGCAAGGTTTCTGGTGAGCCCCTCATAGCTCACGTCTAGGTCTGGCGTCAGGTCTGGGGCATGGTGGCCAAGTCTATGATTGTCTGCCAAGTTGTCTTTCTTTCGTATTGTCTAAATGACACCCCACTGCCCTGCCCTGCCCTGTACAGCTGACCTTGCCACCCATGCTCCAGCCCAGTGTGGCCATTCAGGGAACCTGAGACAGCTGGTGGAGATGCTTGCTTCGGCCTGTGACAGCCCAAGTGGCCTGTTGAGTGGCACTGAACTGACTTGCCCCCCACACATCTCCCCTGCCTGAGGCCTCATGGGGGACATTCTTTGGGGATAATGGATACACTTGATGGTCCCTGGGGTCCCTTCCAACCCAGAGATTCTGTCATTCTGTGACTAAAGGGAAAAAGAAGGGCAGTGTGATTCAGGGGCAAGGAAAAGATGCACTTGGAAGCTGTATGGTGGCCATCTTAGCAGCCCACAGAGGTTAGCTCTCCACCTTTCCCCAGGGTTCCCCAGTGATTTGAAAAGGGTTAAGGTGTCTAGGCAAATGCTTCCAGCCTTCACCAAAGGCTTTCCCCAATCATCGGGGTGGGTTCCTTGCACACCAGTTCTCGTTAACCACTAAGAGTCAAATAAGTTTTTACAAAGGAATATCTATTTCAAAAGGTCTGGTCACAAACATACAAACTTACTCCTCCAGCAAATAAGAGGCATTATCCCCCCGTCTCCTTCCTTGCACCACCTCAGCCTCTAAAGAGGGGAAGGGGATTAGAAGCACATAACTCAGTTTCTATAGAGCATACTGTAGGTTCTAGTTCCAAGTCTCAAACCCTTGTGGGGTTCAAGTCACAGGCACCCCAGTTTCTCCAGGCTTCCCTGCCAGGCTGACTGGCTGCACCACCACACCAGCAGTCCTGGCTCCAAGGGCTCCAGGGCTTGACTCCCAGGTCCGCTGGGGGTCACTGTCCCTGGAACCTAGAACTGAGAAGGATAAATGACACAGATCAGACACTAACACCCCCAAGCCCACTTCTTGGGGTTAGGGTAAAAAGGGGGGTGAGATGTCCTCCCTTCTGGCTCAGTTCATGGCACCCGAGCTGTGGGATCTTCACCCTCTGGACACAGAAGGAAGGAGCAGGGTCTTGGTCTGGCCAATTTTAAAGCAGAAGTCTTTGTGGCTTCATGGCTAGCCATGTGGGAGGGGGCCACAGATGAGCAGGGTGTCTCCCTGTTAGGTGGTCTGTTGCACACAGCCCTGGGGATCTGGGTTTGAATCCTGGCTCTGCCTCTTTCTAACTGGGTGACTTCAAGAAAGTCCCTTCCCCTGTAAATGATGATGTTGAACTCCATGATCTCTGAGGCTCGTTTCAGCTTGAGGATCCCCTCCTGGGTGCTTGGCACTGTAGTACAGGAGTTTCAAGGACAGATGAGTGGTATCTGGACCATCAGAGAGCTTGCAGGGTAGTGAGCCAAGAAAACAAAGCCGTGGAAATGCATCCCATGGAAGGCCAATGACCCCCTGGACTCTTCTTTTTCTCCAGGTGTAATCTTGCACATTCTGTGAGCAGTAGCCAAGGCTGTGCTTTCCTGGAGATGGGGCAAAGCCAGAGTGTTTTGTACATTGCACAAATGTTGATTTATGATGTTCACTGCTGCCCTTTAAGCTGTTATTTGTGGTGGAAATGATAAAGGCATCTTTCTTTGGCCAGATCCTGAAGCTCTTTAAAAGATCCTTTGACATTTATAGACGTCATCCTCTGAGAGGGGTGGTTGCCGCAGATAGCCAAGCCTTTGGCCAGGGAGGAGCAGAGCTTCTCCTCATTCCGCCTCCTGGCCCGGGCTGTCACTCTTATGGGGATGTCTACACCATTGTCTCATACTCAGTATGTCTAAAACTCACACCGTCTTCTGGTCAGCCAATTAATCAATCAGCAAACACTTGTTAAACCTTTGGTAGCCAGGGCGCTGCGTTTGGGCCTGGAGATACAAAGACAAAAGAGAAACAAAGCCTGTCCTCAAGGAATTGTTCTATCAGAATGTCCTTCAGACCAGCTCTCCTGCTTTATTTCTCTCTATTTATTAATGATTTTCCTAACTATTTCTACTCAAAATTTCAGGATTATCTTTGAATTCTCTCTCTCTCTCTCTGGTTCTCCATATCTGGTCAGCCAACATTTTTTCTTGGCTGTGACTCTGACATTTATCCTTTCCCCTGCCATCTCACTCAGTACCCCCCCACCCCTGCCCCACCTCCTGCCCCAGTCTGCTAGAGAGAGAATGGCTAGCTGTGCATTACAAGATGGATCAAGAACACAGATTTGGAGCTGGAAAGAACCTTAGAGAACATCAAGGTCATCCTTCTAACTTTTACAGAAGAGGAAACTGAGGCCAGAGAGGTTGGGTTGCACAAGGTATAAGAGGCAGGATTTGAATCCAGGTTCTGTAACTCCAAATCCAGGGTTCTTTCATCTGCACCTTGGTGGTGGAGCTATTTGAGATCCAGAGGCTGGCCTAGGCCTTGGATACTACAAGAGCCTTACATTATCCAATCCAGTAAGCAAGCTCTGGGGGAAACATTGAGTGCATTATTTCTTAAATTAAGTAATTATTTATTTTTATAGGCATTTATTATCTCTCCCTCCTACTGTCCTCCAATTAAAGTTTTTTTTTTAAAGAAAAAGAAAATGCTCATAACAAATATTCTTAGTGAAACAAAACAAACTCCCCCCCCAGACCATTTCCAAGAATGTGTTTTTCATTTTAAGTTCATCACTTACCAGAGGGAGATAGATAGTTTGCTTAATCTTCAGTCCTTCAGACTCATGGCCTTACATTGCACTGAGCAGCTTTCTAAAGTCATTCAAGGTTGTTTTTCCTTAAAATGTTGTCATTTTATATATTGTTTTCCTAGCTCTGCTCACCTTATTCTGCCTCAGTTCACATAAGTTTCCCAACTTCTTCTGAAACTATCCATTTTATGATTTCTTTTTAAAAATTTTTTTTATTAATTTATTTTGATTTATCAATAATCACTTCCATATGCTTTTAAGTTTAAAATTTTTCTCCCCCTTCCTCCCTACCACCCTCCCCAAGATGGCAAACAATCTGATATAGGCAATACATTTACATTCACATTAAACATATTTTCACATTAGTGATGTTGTAAGTAAAAATTAAAACCAATAGGAGGAACCATCAGAAAGTGGAAACAAAACTCAACAGAAGAGAAAAAAAATAGCAATTCAACTTCCATAGATCTTTCTTTGGATGTGGATAGCATTTTCCATCACAAAGCCTCTGGAGATGTATTGCCAGGAAGGGTTAAGTTTATCAGTTATTAGTCATCACACAACATGGCTGTTATTGTGTACAATGTTCTCCTGGTTCTGCTCACTTCACTCAACATCAGACCATACAAGTCTTCCTAGGTTTTTCTGAAGTTAGCCTATTCATCATTTCTTATAGCACAATAGTATTCCATCACATTCATATACCACAACTTGCTCAACCATTCCCCAATTGATGGGCATCCTCTCAATTTCCAATTCTTTGCCACCACTAAAAGAGCTGCTATGAATACCTTTGTACATGTAGGTCCTTTTCCCTTTTGTATGATCTCTTTGGGATATAGCCCTAGAAGTGCTATTGCTGGGTCAAAGGGTATGCACATTTTTATAGCCCTTTGGGCATAGTTCCAAATTGCTCTCCAAAATGGTTGGATCATTTGACAACTCCACCAACAATGCATTAGTGTTCCAATTTTTCCACATCTTCTCCAACATTTATCATTTTCCTGTTTTGTCATGTTGGCCATTCTGATAGGTGTGATGTGATACCTCAGAGTTGTTTTGATTTGCATTTCTCTAATCAATAGTGATTTAGAGCATTTTTTTATATGATTGTAGACGGCTTTAAAGTCTTCATCTGATAACTGTCTGTTCATATTTGACCATTTATCAATTGGGGAATGGCTTGTATTCTTATAAATTTGACTTAATTCTCTATATATTTTAGAAATGAAGCCGTTATCAGAGAGACTGGTTGTAAAAATTCTTTCCCAATTTTCTACCTTCCTTCTAATCTTAGTTGCATTGGCTTTGTTTGTGCAAAAACTTTTCAATTTAATGTAATCAAAATTATCTATTTTGCTTTTCATAATGTTCTCTATCTCCTGTTTGGTCATGAATTCTTCTGTTCTCCATAGATCTGACAGGTAAACTATTCCTTGCTCTCCCAGGTTGCTTATAGTATCAGCCTTTATATATAAATCATGTACCCATTTTGACTTTATTTTGGTATATGGTGTGAGATTTTGGTCTATGCCTAGTTTCTGCCATACTCTTTTCCAGTTTTCCCAGCAGTTTTTTTCAAAAAGTGGATTCTTATCCCAGAAGCTGGGGTCTTTGGGTTTCTTATGACATAATAATATTCCATCACATTTATATACCATACTTGGTTTAGCAATTCCCTAATTGGTGGGTGCCCTTGAGTTCCCAGCTTTTGCCTACTATGAAAAGTGTTGCTATATTTTTGCACATATGGATTACCTTTTCTTCTTTCCTGGATCCCTTTGGAGTATATAAGCCTGATAGTGGTGTGGCTGCTCCAAAGAGTATGCACAGCGGAGTGACTTTTGGAGCCTGGCTCTGAATTGCTTTTCAGAATGGCTGAACCAAGCCAAAGGTCTGCCCACAGGACATTAGTGTACCTGTTTTCCCACTAACATTTGTCATCTTCTCTTTTTGTCATGTTTGCCAATCTGGTGTGAGGTGGAACCTCAGAGGGGCGCACATTTGTATTTTTCTAATTATGGGTGATGGTTGTGGATAGTGTAGTCCTTTGAAAATTGTCTAGTCACATGGCTCTTAGTTTTAGAAATTTCAACTAGCTCTTTGTGTCTTGGATGTGAGACATTTATGAGGGAAACCTACAGTAAAGAAATTTCCCCAAGTGATCTGTTTTTCTACTAATTTTAACTATATCAGTTTTGTTTGTGCAAAAACTTTGACATTTTCTACAACCAAAATTGTCTATTTTATCTTCTATGAGCCTTTCCATCTCTTAGTGTCTTTCCTGCTCCTCATTTGCTTATAATTCCAACTTTTATACGTAAGTGTATATTGCAATTTATTTTAGTAGCCAATGTTGAGATGTCGGTCTGCATCCCCAGCCATTGCTGGTCATCTTGGCTTTTGTCTTGCTGCTGGACTGAGATGACTGAGTGAGAGTGAGGCTAACAACTTTGTGCAACTGTGCCTCACTTAAATTCGATTCACCCATGAGGCAAGACATTACTCCATGATATCATTGGTCCTCTTTGAAAATATAAATTCCAATTTGTATAATTCCAACTATGTTGTTTTTGTTGTTATTTAGGTAACAAAAGTATATTTGTGTCATAGAAAGAATTTGGTAGGATTCCTTCTTTATCTGTTTTTAAAGAAATAGTTTGTATGGTATTGGAATTAATTGTTCTTTAAATGTTTGGTAGAATTCATTTGTAAATCCATTTGTTCTCAGGGATTTTTTCTTAGAGAGATTACTTATGACTTGTTCAATGTCCACCATGCTGTTTTTTCCTGGTTTTCCTACTGGTCTGATCACCCCTCTATCCCCTTTCCTGGATCTTCATCACCATTTCATGCTCACTAACCATAGATTTTCCCCAGAGCTCAGTCCTGGATCCTCTTCTTTTCTCCTTCCATGGATTCAATTATCATCTCTATGCAGATAATGCCTGGATCTATTCATTTAGCTCTAGTCTCTCTTCTGATCTCCAATCTTGTATCTTCAATTGCCTGTCAGACATCTTGAACTGGATGTCCAGTAGGCATCTTAAACTCAGTATGCCCCAAACAGAGCTCATTATCTTCTTCTTTAATCCCCCCCCATCCAAACTTTTCTGTTACTGTAGCCTAGTCCCTCAGGCTCCCAATCTAGGAGTCATCCTGGACTCCTCACTATTTCTCACCCCACATCCCCATATCCAAGCTGTTGCCAAGTCTTGTTTCTATCTTCTCAACATCTCTACTTTATGTCCCCTTCTCTGCTGTCACAACATCCACTATGGTGCTTGCCCTCATCATCTCCCTCCTCAATTATTGCAATAGCCTGCTGTTTGATCTGCTTTCCTTGAGGCTCTTTCCACTCCAGTTTACCTTTCACTTAGCTTTCAAATTAATTTTCCTAAAGCACAAATCTTATTATGTTTCCTCCCTCCTCAATAAGCTCCATTTGCTCCCTATTACTTCCAGGATCTAACACAAAACTCTCTGTTTGACTTTTAAAAACCTCCAGAGATAACTTGCCCCCTTCCTATATGTGCAGGTGGTTTCCTGCATTAGATTCTGAACTCCTTGATGTTAGGGATCCTGTTTTTGTCTTTCTTTGTATTCCTGGTACTCAGCATAGTGCCTGGCACTCAGTAAGTCCTTAATAAATGCTTGTTGACTGACTGAGAAAATGTATCGCAATTAGAATTGACCATCTCTGTCTTTTGTTGGTCATCATTCAGCATTGCCTTACCCACCCAAAGCAAAGGGGCTGGGCCTTCTTTTAGCCTCCTTTTGCTTCCAATTGAGCTAACCAAGCAAAGAAACAAAAGCCAGATCTTTGTGGCCCTAGCTTTCACCAGCCTTACCTCATTACAAGAGGTAGCATCCACTTTTACAGGATTGTGCCACACTGCTATAGTCACCTTCTGGTGCCTGGCCTCATTTCCATCTTCTGTAAATGTCTTCAGAAATATAAATGGGTTGGAGAGTTTCCTGGCCATCTAGATCAGTGTCTTCAGATGAACCCAATTATCCTCCTTGTCGGCATGGTTTCCCTTTGTGTCTTCAAATTTCATTCTTGAGCATCTCCTATGCTTCCTGGGCTGAGTTTCCCCAGAGGACTGTAATTTATTATATATGACCTATCTTTTTCTCAACCTCTTAAAACTTGCCTTCCCCATATTTGGAGTGCATAGCAGACTATGCCCAGATTTCCTCTCCTCTATCAGAGACACCAAGAGAATCATTATTTTCCTCCAAGTTTCCCATCAGCACCACATCAGTAACTGACAGTTACCCCTACCTGATAGTCAGAATCACATCCAGAAGAGAATTGTCCCTTGACTACTGCTCCACTTTTTGAAGTATGAAATTATCACTAAGAAAAGTCAAGAGGTCATGGAGAGAGAGAGAGAAAGGAGGGAGGAGACAGAGACAGAAAGATGTAGAGAGGGAGAGGGAGAAGGTGCTCCAGAAGATGCATGGATAGCTGAAGTTCCCCTTCTGCCCCAGGCTTGTAATCTGTTTTCCAAACTCTTCATCTACTTCCTCTTTCTGCCTGGGTGGTCTGTAGTCTACTGCAAAGACAAAAACACTCCTGTTTTTTCCTTTTATTGACAATTCTACCACACCCCACTAATCCCCTTATGGTTTCTGGCTTCCCTCACATGAAAATGTATCCTTAATATACAATTCTACCCCGTCAGCAACTCTCCTTTTTTAATTTATTCTATTTCTTTTAAAAATATATTTTATTTCCCCCAATTACATGTTAAAAACAATTTATAAACATTTAAAAGAGACAATAAACATTTTTAAACATTTACTGAGACAGTAAGTAATCTGATAAATGTTATACGTGTGCAATCATGTAAAACATTTCCATATTAGTCATTTTGTACAAGAATACTTGAAAAAAGAAAAAAGGAAAGTGAAAAATAGCATGGCTTCATTCTGTATTTGGACAATATCAGTTCTTTCTCTGGAGGTGGATAGCATTATTTATCATTAGCCCTTTGGGATTGTCTTGGATCATTGCATTGCTAAGAATAGCTAAGCCATTCACAATTCTTCATCGAATAATATCACTATTACTGTGTACAACATTCTCCTGGTTCTGTTCACTTCACTATGCATCAGTTCATGTAAATCTTTCCAGGCTTTCCTGAAATCATCCTGCTTGTCATTTCTTATAACACCATAATATTCCATCATGATCATATACCATGGCTTGTTTAGCCATTTCCTAATTGATGGGCATCCCTTTGGTTTCCAATTCTTAGCCACTACAAAAAAAGCTGCTATCAATATTTTTGTACAAATAGGTCTTTTTCTCTATCACATTTCTTTTTAATAAAATATACCCACCTAGAACTAAAGTACAGTCATAGGTTTCATCCCTTTAAGTCTCATAGGTCCCTGCAAGATCAAATTTGCCTCCTTCCCTTAAGAGTTACAGTTCTTCTTGCATGCTGCCTAGACTCTGGGGCTTTGTATATAGACATTGGAGGTCATGAATTTCTTACTTTGGGCTCTTTTCATGGATTTCATCTTCCATGAACTTTGGATGTCTCAGCCATGTTTTTTTTTATTGTAGCTATCCTCTACCTTATCTGACTTGGTGAATGTGCATTACCAGTCTTTTCCTTCTCCCTTCCTTTTAAGTTTTAAATCCTTTTGACTGGATTATAAGACATGTGACATGTACCTTTTGTTCTAGGCAACAGTACCACTAGGCAAATTTAAAACTAGCTGAATGATTGGACCTAATTCATAGCCATTAACAACTTTTTAGAAATTTGGAAGAAGTTCTCCAATAGAATGCCTCCGTTCTCTGTACTTGACCCCTTCACTCTAAGAGAGGCAGTGTTGCCTAGTGTATAGAGAGGTGGCCTAGGGGAGGGGTCAGAAATATGTGGATTCAAGTCCCACTTCTAATACTTACAAGCTGTATGACCATAGTCCAGCCACTTAACTTCTCTGTCCATGGGTTCTTTATCTGTAAAATTGGGAGAATGATGTCTGTTATTAGCTATCTATAATTTTGTCATGAGGCTCAAATAAGATAATTCATGTATGACACTTTGCAAACCATGCAGTTTTATTTAAATGTCATTTATTATCATTCATCATCTTTAATCGATGACTTGGATAAAAGTGCAAATGTTGACCTTGTCATATCTGTAGGAGAGCTAATACAGTGGACAACAAAGTCAGCATCCAAAAAGATCTCAACAGAGTTAGAACACTAACCGAAACAAATCTAAGTAGATGAAAATTCATTGGGATGCTGTAGACTTAAAAGAGTGTTCCAAATTGACTGAACAAATACAAGATGAGGGAGACAAGCTGGGATAGTAGTTTGTCTAACAAACATTTGGGGTTTTAGTGGATTGCAAACTCAAGCCGAGTCAGTGGTGTGATAGAGTAGCTAAGTCCTTGGTCCTCTTTGAAAATGAAGGATGGACATCAGCAACAGCTACAATGACAATCCAGGCAGCTCTGAGAGAAGCACCATAAGAACTCATTAGAGCCAGGGAGAGAGCAGCCCAGCTGCAGGAGACTCTGGTCAGCCCATACCCGGAGTGTTGTGCTCAGTCTCTGTCACCTCATTTCAGGGAGGATATTGAGGAAGCAGAAAACCTCCAGAGAAAGCTGACTCAGATGGTGAGCCTCTGGAGAGTGTGCCTCTGGGAGGAACTGGAGGAGACCAAGAGGGGTATGGACCTTAGGGCTGGAGCCGGAGGAGACCTCAGAAATCATTGAGCATTTGCTTCATAGTGCCCATATTGTCTATTAGTAGGGTAGGCACTGGAGGGAGCTTGGGTCACAAATTATTCCTACATCTAACCCAGGAGCCTGTGGGAATGAGATGAGACGCCAACATTCACTTCTCTTTTTCTGAAGCATTTCAAGTAAGCCTGTCTGTCTCTGATCTAGATCACATCTCTTCCCGTCCTTCCATTCCCATGCCATGCTTTAGCCTTTTGGTCCAATAGCAGAGGTCTGAGTGAAGATTCACCAGGTCTCCAACAGGTGTCTCCTCTATTCAGCAATCAGCTAGTGTCCCAGGCTCATCTCATGCAGAAGAAGTGCCCCTGGAATCTTCCATTAGCTCTTTGACATTTGGTAAGCTACTATAAATTGGCTTGTTCAATAAACACTAGATTTATATGGGGATCTGAATGATGCATGTCTGAGTAAGAAACCTAATCTCTCTCATGAGGGGATAGCTGATGCCAGACATCAATTGCTCAGAGCCCACATATGTCTCCTGGTAACCTTGTAACTTTGTGTTTGCTTGGAACACGGGGATCTGGAGAGTAGCTGAGAGGAGGCCCAGGGAAGGGAGGGGCCTTGGGAAACATTGGCCCCTACATGGTTAACCCAGTACATGCATCAGACTGTATGAAGACAGAAAAGGAGATAACCTTTTGCATTGCAAGAAGATGTAACCATGAGTAATCTTGCCAGGATGAGTGAACCCTGGGCAGGAAGGGAGCACCGTGGGGCTGAAAAAGAGAATTTCATTCAGATATAAGCTCTCCCCTGCTGGGACTGGAATTGCTCTCTGCATTAAAAACCCCAGACTTAGTTTTCCTTGAATTTAAAAGACATTCAGGAGCATCTGTAGTTTAGGTGCACTGAGAAACTTTCCTGAGAAAAACAAAACAAAACAAAAAAACCAAAACCCAGATCAGGCCTACAGACACCTTAGTAGACTATTATTGGCCTTATTGTCATGCAGACCTCATAAAGAACCTCAAAAGGAGTCTTAGAAAGTGTCTGAATAAGGAATGCACTCTACTGGGCCCAACCTTGCCCTGTGCTGCTATGACTATCATGGGACAATCCAAGGTTGGCCACCGACAGACAGTTCTCTGTAATACTCTCCCAACCTCTCCCCCATCCCATGACAGTCCTTCCTTCTCCTGTCATGACTGCCCTTGATTGAATATTGTTCTAAGAGTATGGAAAGAGGAAATGCATCATCCCTTTGAAATGCTGACAAATATCATGAGAATGTCAACAGTGCCCTCCGTGGCTCTGCCCTCGCCCACACTGTGGAATCCTGCGGCACTAAGGCAGCCAACCTCACTTGTAAGACTCAGATAACTGGCTTCTCGGTGGCCACAGGGTTCATGAAGCTCAGTAAAGTGAAGAGCTGTTGCCTCCCAGAAAGGAGGGGCCTCTTGGATGTCCTATCTGTGAGGAAGTTGCTGCTCTGGATTACCTCCTGGATGCTCCGCGGTGCCTGCTTGGCTGACTTCTTGTCTCATTGTTCCTCCTTAATCTCCGTCAAGGGAGAGTAATCCAGGTCACGTGGATCCTACACCTCCGTAAGGCTCTGTCTTGGGCTTGATACTGTCTTATTTGACGGCCACATCAGTTCCCATGGACTTAGCATTTCTATGATGAATCTGTATCTTCAGTCCCCGTATCTCTCCCAGCCTTCAAGCCCACATCATCAATTGCCTACTGGATATTTCAAACTAAATATCCGGGACCCATCTTAAACTTGTGGTTTAGTCATCTTCAGTCATTTCTGACTCTTTGTGACCCCTTTTGGGGTTTTCTTGGCAAAGATACTGGAGTGGTTTGCCATTTCCTGCTCATTGTACAGATGAGGAAACTCAGGCAAACAAGGTTAAGTGACTTGCCCAGGGTCACACAACTAGTAAGTATTTGAGGGCGGAATTGAACTCAGGTCTTCCTGACTTCAGGCCCAGCTCTTTCTTCACTGTACCACCTAGCTACCCTCATCTTCAATGCAACATGTCCAAAACAGAGCTCATTATCTTTTTCCCAAATGCTTCTTTCTTCCCAGCTTCCCCTCCCCCAATCTCTATCACTCAGATTCACAAACTCAGTCATCCTTAACTCTTCACTTTTGCACAGCCTGCCCCCCCCATCCAATCCAATCTGCTTCCTTAAAATTCCTCATATCTGTTCCCTTCTCCCTCAGCCACTCCCTGCCTCACCCCTCCAAGTTCAGTCCCTGTTCTCTTTCCTGGACTATGGCAGTGGGCTCCTTATGGGTCCTCCTGCCTCTAGCCTCTCAGTTGTTGCTGCCCAGGGGATATTCCTGAAGCAAAGGTCTAACCATGTTCCAGCCTACTTTGGAACTGCCACCACTGGTCTAAACCGTCCTGATTAGTAGAGCAAGTGAGTGCCAACTAAATATCTAGCCAGTGCTAGTTTATACCTCACATCTCACCTAGCCACTCACCACCACCATCTTCTTGCCACCTACCCACCAACATGGCCTTGTACTCCCTTTTCCCCTTCCTCCATTTTCTATCTCTTGCTCTGGAAACTGAAGTTAAAACCAAACCCACCGTTGCCTCAGGAATGGTCAGGTCAGTTGACTCGCCTGTGACTCCCCATGACTTCCCAAAGCAAAGCACCCTTCATTGGCCACCAATGATTAGAGTGTATGTGATATTTCCAGCCCCCCCATTAGAATGTAAACTCTCAGAGGGCAGGTAATATGTTTTGCTTCTGCATTTATATGCCCAGTGCTTAACACAGGGCTTGGCACCTAGAAATCCTTGAATATATGCTTCACACTCATTCTTTCAAGCTTAACCAATGCTTATTTCCTTCCTTCCTTCTCTGTGGCCCATGCCTTTGCATATACTGTCCCCCAGGCCTGAAATGCACTCCCTCTTCACTTTTGCCTCTTAGGATCCCTGGTTTTCCCTGAGATCAGCTTGTGTTAACTCCATGAGACTTTTCCTGATCCCTCTAGCTGCTGGAGGTTTCCCCCCAGCACATCACCTTGCATTTTTTTGGGTATGTATTCTGTATATATTTACAGAGGTACATGGTGCCTGCCCCGGTAGAGTCTCTTTGATAGCAAAGATTCAGTTTTGTGCCTGGCATATATTAGGCCCAGAGGAACTTCTCTTTTTCCTCCCTCTCTTCCATCTCCTCTTTTTCCCCCTTTTCCTTCATCCATCTCACCTTTCACTGTTTAGTCTCTTCCACTTCCCTTCTCTCTGTCTCTGTCTCTGTCTCTGTCTGTCTCTGTCTCTCTCATGAAAATCTTTGCTCCTGCATATCCTTTCTCCCATTGATGAATTTCTTCCAGGGCCTCCATTTTGTAGAGGGGTCCAGGGTGGTCATTCTTCATTTTCCTCCTTATTCCTCTTGACTCACTGGGCTTCACCACCATTGGGTACCTTCTTGACATCTCCAACTTTTTCATTCCTCCTTTTGTGTGTTAGAAGGTAAGCTCCTTGAGGGACTATCCTTTTTTTGCTTGTATTTGTGCTCCCAGACCTTAGCACAATGCCTAACTAGCACACAGTAAGTACTTAATAACTGCTTGTTGCCTACATGGGAAATAAATTAAATTCAGCAAACATTTGTTAATGCTTATTAATTTATTATGCCATTGAAAAAAGTGCCCAGTGGGGAGAGGTGGTTAAATGGAGAAATTTTTGAGTTGGCCAGAACACTGGCCAGAAGTCAGGGCTTTTAGGGACTTATAAGTAACTATTTTGAAAGTAGATCAAGAGGGATGAAAGCAGTGACCTGACCTTCTTCATTTAGATTTCTTTTTGATACTGGGTCTCCTTATCTTGGCCAGACTTGAAATGTTAGTGTTATCCATGGCCAGATATTACCCTGATTGACTCTGGAGTTTTGACCTACCTATTTCTAACTTGGGCCGGTTTGTCTCTCTTTAGGCAACCTGGTACTCTTTCTCCCTGCTTTACTTCCAGGGACAAATCATATTAATGCCATAGTCAATGCAGATGCCCAATCAGTATAGAGCATTACAGCTTAGAACTCTCAACCTCAAGAGATCCATTATGCTCAGCGTTCTCAGTAGGTGGGATTGCAAGAGCTGACCACCACACCAAGCATAGCTTTTTTTTCTTGCTAATATTCATTTACATGCCAATAAAAGAGGATTTGGTGAGTTTCATTGGCCTAGAATCTAAAAATCTTGTGTGTGTGTGTGTGTATGCTATGGCATAATCTTTGGAATGGATTGTTTGGGTCACAGGGTCCCCATCAGTGGCTTAATCTAGAGTTAGAAGGAATATTCTAATCCTAAATTAGAATGTTGTCTGGGACAACACTGAATCAGCATCGAACAAAGCAGTGGAAAAAAATTTACTTAGCCCTAGACTGTGGTTTTAATTATATTCAGAAGCCCTCACTAAATATAGTGATTCGTAGGCTGTTAGTCCAAACATGTCAGAGAGAGGCTTTCTAGTCACAACCCTAGTAACAGACAAGAGCTAAGATGGCCCTGAAGAGATAAAGTCCCTAAGCAAAGCTTGGTAATCACAAGCCCAGAGGGACTAACCAGTAGAGAGATCGGAAGAGTGATACACAGTTGAGGTGATGTGTCTAGAAAAGAGCACAGATGAAATGCTCCTCAGGCAGGATGCATGACAGACACTAGAGGACATGAGCAGCTCTGGAACATTAAGTATGACACACATGTCCCATTCTATGTGCCATGGTCACATGAGTTCTTGATGTGTGCTTTTCCACAAATGTTTTCTTATTACTTCATTTACTATGTTGTTTGATGAAATGTCTTTGTTTTGAACTACTATGTCCTCTAGCTTGATGTTCAAACTAGACACATCATTGTGGGCTCATGAGCCATGATTTTGAGTTAGTGCTATCCCACACAATGCTTCAATCTTGGGGCATCCACATGTGAGAGACTCTAGGGTAGATGAGTCCTTTAGTTACAGATATTTTCCCTTGTTCTTTCATTTTTTTGTTTCTTGAATGCAAATTAATTGGAAAATAGTTCTCTCCTCTGATGTCCTAGTGAGGAAAGTTTCCCTGTGTTAGTGAACCCCAGATATCTCTCTTCATGTACACTCAGAGGGATAATAATTAAATTCAAATTGATGCAATTAAGTGTACTCTATTAATCACCTACTGTGTACAAGATCCTGTGGTTGGTGCTAAGGGAGGATAGAAACAAAAAAAATAGAATTGTCCAACAAGCTAGATCGTTACATAGAAGGCTTCAGGGCTCAGTGCAGGCTTGGGCAGGGAGATGTTTTCTGGGCCATCTTCTAAGACCTTATTGCCAGCATGAGCTCTGTAATGACCCCTATGCCTAGTTCTGTAATTCTTCCGCAGATCTTGATCTGTGGACCTGTGGGCTATCTACACCAGGCAGTGGCCAGATGTGACATGACTCAGCACAGGTCTCAGCAGGTCTGACTGAACAAAAAATGAACCTTGCGGAGACCGAGCATGAGGCTTGAGGAACGCTCAGCTTGAAAGGCGATTGTTTGCTGCTGTCAATCTGCCTCCGGATTCCTCTTCAGGCTTCAGAGACAACAGTGATGGCAAATGCCCAGCTGTTTTGAAGATGGTAACCCTTTCAGGGGATAGAGAGTGAGAGATAGGAAGAACAACCGTGGCAGAAGCAGCAGGCGCAGTGTGGAGATGACCCTATCTCTTATCAGGAATGTTGTTGACTGGGAGATATGATAAACAGCAGGGAAGAGACAGGAGAACGTCACTAAGATAAGGGGACAGCAGTGCAGGACTCCAATGAGGCCTACAGATGATTTGCTGGACCTGGAGAGAGAAAGACATGGGTTTGAATCCCAGATGGGACACTCATTAGTTGAGTGACCTGGGACATTTCACTTAACCTTTCTGAGCTTCAGTTTCTTTATCCACAAAGTGGGGACAATGATATCTGCATTTCCAACTATGCAGGGTCATTGGGAGGTTCTTAGGATCAAATTCTTGTATAGGGACCATAGACAAAAATGTCTGGCAAAGCTGTCAAGGCCTTCCCCAAGTGCACCTTGTCTTTGTCCTCCTTAGTTGATTGGCATGGTAAGTAGTTCTAGCAAGCTCTTTGGTGCAGTTTTCCTACGTCCCGGGTAACTTGAAGGGGATCTGGGCTAGCAGTCCAGGGGTATGACTGGAGTTAAATGGAATTTCAGAACATAACTCCCTTGAGAATTTAGATTGAGAGATGCTAAGTGGTATCAAGAGAGTTCAAAAGAGACTTCCAAATGACCAAGGGTTTCTCTGACTAGCTCACTGGATGTGACTGGCAGGAAAAGCTGAAGATATCCCCCAGGCTATAGGCTAGAGAGCTGAAGGGGAGGGTAAGGGCTGGTAGGAGCAGCATAAAGGGCACGCCCAGCAGAGAACAGCACCATATGCAGCCTGAGGCAACCAGGGGCTCCGTTGCATTGGAGATGCAAATGCTCTTGCAGGTGGGTCCTCCTCAGCTGGTGAGGTGGTACCCTGGGGGAGAGGGTACTCTTCTGCATATGAAGGAATTTTTGGTCACTTATTTTGTGAGGCTGTTTGGTTAAATAGTTTGTGCTTTAAGCTAATGCATCCTCTGCTTGGTCCAGGAAAAGGAAACACACAGATGGGGGCATGTGATCTATGGCTCTGGGTGACTGATGACTAGCATCTTGCTTTGGCTTTGACATGGCTTTCTGGGGGCCCACACATGGGGGGCACTGCAAATGTCAAGCATCTTGCCAGCATTTAAGCGCTATTATGAGAACACCTCAGGCAGGCTCTGGTCCACAGAGAGGAAGGGCAAGCAGCATTGGAGAGCAAGCTGGAGTCTGAGAAGTGGATCTTGGACCCACAAACAGAAAATTAGGGCGAGTATGGAGAGCAAGTGAATTTGCTTTCAAACCTCTGTGCCTTGGTGGCTGGGTTTTCTAGGGGCAGCAAAGTGGTGCAATGGCTAAGGCGCTAGACATGGAGTTAGGAAGACCTAAGTTCAAATCTGGCCTCAGACACTTACTAACTGTATGACCCTAGACAAGTCATTTCACCTCTGTTTGTTTGCATTTCCTCAACTGTAAAACGGGCATAATAATGACCTTTACTTCCCAGGGTTGTTCTGAGGATCTAATGAGACAACTTTTGCAAACTGTTTTATAAATGCCAGGTATGACTATTATTCTAGATCCTGTTCCATTTCCTGTGGGATCATGCCTGGTGAGTCCAGAGCTGGTCTCATGCAGGCCAGCTTGGCATGGCTCAGAACCTCATTCAAAAGCCATTCTGGGACTGTGTGGAGGACACTAGTCACAGTAGGACTGCCATATGATGATGAATTTCTGGGTCTCTGAGTGAGTAATGAAGCATGGGGCCGCAGGTCTGAAGGGTGAAGCAAAGTTTGCTGCCTGGTACCCTGGGCTCTCTTTCCCTCTACTTCAGGGGTGTCCCTTGCTTTCTCCCCGAGGCTGGCTTGGTGCCTTTTGGTTCCCTGCCTCTGGGAGACTATGGGGGGAGGATAGAGAGTCTGGGAGCTGGACTCAGGAAAAGTTGGCTTGAGTCCAGCCCTGAGATGTATTTGTGTGTGACTGTGGGCAGATCATTTAGCTACTCAGAGCCTCAGTTTCCTCAGCTGTAACTGAAGTATGATAATATTTTACCTAACTCACAGGGAAAGTGCTCTGAAAGCCTTCAAGCCTGTGCTGAGGTGAGTTGTTATTTCAGGAAAGGATCTGATAAATCGGTTCAGATGGAGGCAGAAATGACTCATGGGACTGATAAGGAAAAGGCTGATATGTTTCCATCATTTGACTCAGAGGAGCCTGGGTGTAGGGTCTGAAAGCCATGGTAGGTATGACTACAAAGCCAGTACCAGGGATATTGGGAAAATTGTGGAGAATGGGAGCTGTGCCGTAGTCCTGGAAAAGGGAAGGGCAGATACTGTGACCCTGAAAAGAGAGAGGCCAGTGAGCTTGACTAGAGTTCATGGCCACATGGGCACACGGGAGAGTGTCCAGGGGAGGGCAGCCAGAGTGCTGAAGGTCCCAGGGTCTAGGCCACATCAAGACTAAATGAAGGAACCAGGCATGTTCCCAACTCTGGCTGGGTCTGCTGTGTGCTAACTCATACTGGGCTTGGCACCCCTGCCCCCTCCAACCCTGACCCCCAAGGAAGCAGGGACCTTGCCCTTTTCTCATGCAAGTCAGAAGAAAGAGAAAGGAAAAAGGCTTGATGCCAAAGAGGATGGTAAGATTTAGGTGTGGGAGGGGCCTCAGAGGTCATCCTGCTCAATGCCTATTGAGAAGGAGCGACAGTCCTCTGGCCTGAGGCCACTGCAGGTCTCCCCTTCTCCCTGAGGCTGGGCTGCCTTCCCCAACCCTGGGGGAGCAGGTCCTCTGCCCCAAGTGCTGGCCTGGCTGCCTGGCTGGCCAAGGTTTGGAAGGGAGACAGATGGCTTTGTCCTGGACTTTCTCAGTAGAGTATTAATGAGTGCCCATGACCTGTGGAGCATGTGGGGGACATAGTCATGACCCTCTGAGAGTTCAAGTTGAGGGGCCAAGGCTTGAGCACATGAAAGGCACCAAAGCCTCCATCTGCACTCTTTAAGGGTGCCACAGTGGACAAAGGCAGACTCTGTGAGGAAGGGTTAGGGAGGGAGTGCCATTTCCCACTGGCCCCTGCTGGTGTGGAGCCTGTGATGGGTATGCTGGCAGGTTCTACCATGAGACGAGATGAGAAATGTCTTCCTCCTTTAGGCTGGCTACTCTGTCAGGTTCCGAGCAGGAGGCTGAAATAGACATCTGGGTGATGCCCCTCCCTGCTGGCCGCGCATCCAGAGGAGACAGGGCCGGCATGGCACCATGACAAATGGGACAGAAGGAAGAAGGCTGAGTCACCCAAGGTAACGAGAGGGGGAGGGAGATGGACTCATCACTGCCAAAGCCAGGCTGACATGAAGAACAGACGTCCAGAGTAGCCGCTGAGTCTGAGAGACTCGCCCCTGAGGCTCTGGCTGCCCCTGTCCCCACTCTATCCCTGCTTTGGGGCTGAGAGGCCATAGCCCCTCCTCCTTAGAAAACCCCAAGAAGGAGGAATCAGGGACCTTCACAGTCCACTCTTCCACCTCCTTCATTTTCCAAGGGTGGAGCCTAACCCAGAGAGAAGCTGCTGGTGGTGCGATCCGGATTTGAACCCATGCCCCTGTGCCCTCAGGTCCAGCCCTCCTTCCCAAGTGCTTTTCCTTAACATAAGCCCATGAAGAATATTGTGAAGGCATTCTCATCACCCTTTCTCACAGATGAGGAAGCAGACTTGGAGCAGGTAAGGCCAGAGCTAGCTGGGATCAGAATAGACTGCTTGACTCGGCGTTCAAGGCTTCTCTCACCACATTGCACTGGATAACCTCACTCATCTGGGGCTTGAGGCATACTGACTCCCCAGGGACATTCAGTCTTGGCGGCCAGTGACTCCCATGAGGTGTCTCCGGGGGTGTCTCCAACAGGGCCGATCTGAAGCCCATGTGGCTGGCCTCCTGGAGGGGCATGTCCCCTGAGGGTAGGTCCTCCGTCCTAGCTTTGAACCCTTCTATAGGGTCTTCTCTCCCCATAGCCATCGCCTTGGGTGGCAGCTGCCTTATCTGGTGTAGCAAGACCAGGGTGTGTGGGAGGAGGGAAGTAGCAAGAAGATGGCTTTGTCCAGGCCGGCCAGCATCCAGGATCTCCTGCAAACGATGGCACCAGCAGCCTCAGTCTGCAGCCTCTGGACCCTGGCGCTCTGTGAATGCTTTGCTCCTTTTCTTTTCTGCTCAGTTCTGCCAGGGCTACGTGCTGAGGCTCTGCACTAGGCCAGCCGGACTCTCTCACAAAGGCTGCTAAGCAGGCAGGAAAACCAGGCACAATCTGCCTGAGAGCTGGTCTTGGAAAGAAGGGCCACCATTGTGTCACTGTCCATTCAGCACTGTGCAAAGAGAAGCATTATCCCTCCCCAGCTGGAGCCCAAAGCCTTGGCCTCTTCTGCCCAGGAACCCTGGGGGAGGGGAAAGGGAGGTGGTAGTGCATGATGGGAGATGGGCTTACCTGGGAGCCATCTTCTCCTGGAAAGGCATCAGCATCTTTGCCTCTTCCTCATTATTCCTCTCATGCCAGAGAAACGGCCCTGCAGAGAGAGAGATAACAGGCTGCCCTCAATTGTCCTGATGTGTTTCTCTGGGCATTCTCCCTCCCCGGCTCTCCCAGTTCCTAGGCCTATTTCTCTGCTCACACTCTGGGTTTCCTGTAGCCAGAATCAGCTCAGACAGCCACCCCTCAGGCGGCACCTGTTTCCCTAACAAACCCACCCGTGTTCCAGGCAGCTAGTCCTGAAGCTTGCAGCCTGCCTCAGCCAGGTGTGGAGTGCCCTGATTCTCCCACCTCATAACCAGGCCTTTGCCCTTCAACACCTGCAGGCAGGGCTGAGAGTGTGTCTGAGGCCAAGCTCCTCCACCACCAGCGCCCATCTGCCAGGGGTTTGCGAGAAGGGCGGGGATTCTCTTAACTTGAGCTCTTACATGGAATGGGGATTGTGGCTTCCCTCTTTCAAGGCAAAGATCATGCATGGAAGGCCTGGCTGATCCCACCCGAGTCTTTCCCTCAGGCATTCTCTTGATGTTTCTTCAACAGAAAATTGTATCCATCCTTGGTCTTTGTTTCCTTCGTGCCTTTGCGTAGATTATCCTTCCTGTTGTCTGTGACTGCCTGCTGGCCATCTCCACCTGGATGTCACGTAGGCATCTCAAACTCAGTACGTCCAAAGCAAAAATCATTATGTCTTTCTCCCAGCCCTTCCACCTATGCTTAACTTCTCTTTCTAAGGTGACTTAGGTATGTCTGATACTCTGTCTCCCTGAGGGGCAGAGACCAGAGAACTGTCCGAGGAGAAAGCCTTGTCTGGAGGCACATGGAAGTGGGAGTCAGCCAAGAGGGGTAGTCCCCAGGCCCTGCTAGAAGCACAAAAACCCTCTGCTGGAGGTGGAGGATGGTGTACTGACTTGTCAACGTATGGGGATGAGGGACAGGCTTATGGGAGCATTCCTTGTGAGCCTGAGCAGAGGGCGTCTAACCAACCCCCAAGTGCTCTTTGGAGCCCACGTAGATGTTCTGTGAATGGCTCTAGTCAGCATCCCAAATGGGAAGACTGATTGGCACACAGAATGGGGAGCATTCCAAAGGCTTTAGCTGACCAGTGCCTCACCCTTCTCTTGGTCTGACCTCTTCTTGACAATGTGAAGAGAAACGATGCTGTGAGAAGAGAGGGAGGTCTCACCTGGGCTCTCCCTGTCTGGTGCTCACTTGGGGACCCTGAGGGGAGGCCTCAGTTCTTTTGTCTCAGTATTGGTCCTTTAGTTTCAGTTGAAAGAGATTAGAGATGGAGATTGCAAACTCTGAGAAGCCATCCAAGTTCCAGGCAATGCCACACTGGGTTTTGCAGCCAGCATTGAGGTCCCAAGGAAAGACCTAGCCCAGGGCCAGCAGGAACTGAGACAAGGGCCTAGCCAGGTACAATGCTGTATCCAGACATGACCTTGGTGGGACCAGTGCTATGTAGAAACTGCATGAGGTCTCAAATTTCTCCCTCAGTGACCAAGGTGGCATGGAGGGGAGGGTGCTCCCAAAGTGTTGGGGGGCATGTTTCTACTTCTATTCTTGCTGTATCTTCAATGGAAATCAATATTCCTTTGAAAAGTTAATTGATGGTAATTGAGTAAATGAACATGCAGCATTGGCCACTGGCTTGAGTGGGGAAACATCATTGGGATGGCGGTTTGAATTGATTGCATGAGAAGATGATGCCCTGCTTGGCAGAGTAGGGATGTAGCTGACTTTGCTCTGGGAGACAGGGCCAGATTGAGCACTTGCTAAGTGTGGGGTGGTTTCCCCTAGTAGAATGTTAGCTCCTTGGGGGCTAGATCTGCTTTTTTTTTGCCTTTGCACCCTGAGGGTTTAGCATAACACCACAATCTGTGGCCAGCATTTAAATGCTTGTAGAGTGACTGAGTGATCTTTTTTGAGGAACCAAAGGAAAAGGGAGGAGGCAGGAGGGAAGGAAAGAGAAGGGGAGCAAAGGGCAAGGTCAGGAAGAGGAGGGAAAGAAAAGGAAGGGGAGAGGGGGACATGAGAGAGGAGAGGCCTCTTATGTGGTTGTCCCAGACCTGGGCTCTGAGCTCTGTCACCCCTATTTCTGGTCATGGTCCACTGTCCCCCAGAAACTCAGCCAGATTCTTAAGCCAATGAGGAGGCTTGTGCGAACAAGATGGTCTGACATCCCAATGGATGGGGTGCCATTTGTACATCATGCTACGGGTGGCTTTGAACATCTCTCAGCCTAAGGCTTCTTTAGGAAGAGGTTCCCTTGGGGCCCAGTACGGCACTGTCTCCATAAGGGGGTCCACTTGTTTTCTAAAAGCTTTCAGTAGCATTTCCTCAGCACCAGAATTCTCACAGGGAGCCTGCCCATTGCAACTTTCTGAGCTCTGTTCCATATGTGGATATGGTCTTGTCACAAAATGAGAGCATCCTGGCCTATTGCTAATGCCTATCCTTAGGGTGACAGCTTAGTGTGGCCCCAGAATGATCCCCTTCCCTGACAGGAAAGGCCCTGAATTTGGATGCCACCTGCTTGGCTGAGGTCCAGGCTTCCCACCCCCTTCCCATTTATTACTATATTGGCTCATTCGGCTCATGGTTTCCATAGTTCCCCAGAGTTCCTCCTACACAAAAACCCTTCTGGTGCATGGGGGTGGGTGGGAGAAGGGGGAGGGATGATTCACTGACCATCAGGGAGGATGTTTTCTGGGATTAGAGAAACACCTGGTTTTTTTCTTGGCCTATCGTGGCCTGCTGCTTTTTCTTCCCCAGCAGGTCCCTGTTTTCTCCTTTCCCTCCCCCTTCCCCTCCTGACTGATGCAGCCACAGATCTCACCTCCAGACTCCTACATTTTGCACCATTGGTCTAATGGTCCCTGTCGCTTGGTGACAAATGAGGCTCAGCTGGGGATGTGACCAGTTATCTTGGCCTCTCATGTTATCTGGGAGGTGTTGGAAGTGGACACTTCTGACTTTTTTCTGGGCTGTGGTCTTTGCTGACTTTTCTTTGGGCTGTGTCTCTGGCTGGTGACAGACTTCCCTGAGCAGGTTTGCACTCAAGCCTGGAACTTACTCTTTTCCCTGAGGTGAGCTCCAGAAGAAATAAGGGACTCAGGCCTGTCTTATGTTTTTCACAAAATTCCCCCTCCTCCCTGTGGGCTCATTTGTTCTTGCTGGATTCTTGTTATACAATCATAGATTTTGAGCTGGAAGAAAGCTTAGAAAGTGACCAAGTCCAACATAATTTTACAGATGGGGAAACTGAGTCAGGTAGTGGTGAAGTGACTTCTAAGTGTCTGAGGCAGGCTTTGAATCCAGACCTTCCCCAACTCTACTCCTCCTCCTTGTGCCCCCCCAAACAAGCAGACAGCCTTTGCAGGCCACAAAGAATCTGTGCTGAGGTACAAGTCACAGTGGGCAGGGTACAGAGAAGTGGAAGAGAACCCAGGAGAGTGGCCCCGTGTGCAAACTAGAGCAGCACACTCATCCTCTGCCCTGGCACCATGCTCTTGGCTCGTGTGGCAGATCCTAAACTGGGCTTGGAGCTAGGTTAGAATCCTGCCTCAAACACTTGCTAGCTTGGTACCTTGGGCAAGTAATTTCACCTCTTGAAGGCTCAGTTTCCTGAAAGTGGGGATATGAATCCTTGTGCTGGCAAGGTAGCCCATGGCCCATCTGGTTAGGAGTCAGAATGCCCTGGGCACAAGTGGTGGCTTTGACACATTCTGGGGGAAGTGCAGGAGGGGATAGTCCTCACCGTTTGGATCACTATGCCAGTGAAATCACAGGCCCAGACCAAAATGTAGAAACCCAAACCTTGGTTTGTCTACATCATGGAATAGTCCTGAGCAGATATACAGATTGGAAGGGGTGACAGACACAGAGAACTGGTCCCTGACTGCCACTTCAGTGCCTGAGAAGGGGGGAGCTTTGTCATCTCAGACTATAAGGCTTGAATCCTACGTGTCCCTGAAGTCCCTGGAAGTTTCTAGGCTCCAGCACAGACTCCCTGGGGTCAAACTTTCAATACAACCTGCTACATCCCTATCTTGTGATTCCTGTGTCTTTCATCTGAGGCATTCATCTTCTGCTACCCCTCTCTAAATGCCACTCAAACAGGGGACCAGGATGTCCAGTCCATGTTGTGGTTTTCCCTCATTATGCTGCCATACGTCTACTGTGACATTATCTAGCATGTGCCAGGCCCCAATCTGGACAGGGGATTGTTTGACTGGATATTGGTCTTACTGCTCCTGCCTCAGTTCATCCAGGAGTATGCTGATCTGAGGCTTTGGATTTAATATTCTCCCCCAAATATCCTAACTATTCAGTTCCTCAATCTATTCATTTCCCCCGAGTTACTTCTCCACCCTACATCAACCGTATACAAAGATGGCCATAGCCTTGATTTTGCCATCACCCACAATTGTATCACCCTTACACTCAAGAATTCCGAAATCCCCTTATCCAACCATAATCTATTGGCTTTTTATCTCTCCCTCTGCCTTCTCGTACATGACCCTGCTCTTCATCTGCACCATGACTTCCAATCTCTCGGCCCCTCTCTCCCAGGCCATCTCCCCTACTACTTTCTCTTCTTCCCGTCTTAATTCAATGTTGAATCAATTCAACTACACACTGTCCTCCTCCCTTGAATCTCTAGCCCTCTTATCATGTTGCCAATTATACCCAGCCAAGCTCAGCCTGGGTTCACTGAATGAAGGTGCTTTTCTCTTCTCTCCCTCTTATTTCACTTGCTGATCTCACCAGCTGTCATGGACTTAATGACCATCTCTATACTGATGACTCTCAAATCTACCTGTCCTGATCCACTGACCTCTGATCTCACATCTCTAACAGCCTTTCAGACATCTTGAACTGGACATCTAGTAGGTATCTTAAATTTTGTATGTCCAAAACAGAACTCATTAATTTTCTCCCTAAACCCTCTCCCCACTATTACCTTCCCTATTGCTATAGAGGGCATCACCTTCTTCCCAGGAGGCTCACAACCTAAAAGTCACGTTGGATTCCTCACAATCTTTCACCCCTCCCACCGCCCCGCCCCCATCCAATATTGTGCCAAGGCTTGTCGATTTCACCTTTGAAATCTCTATCAAATACACTCCCTTCTTCCCTCCGGCACTGCTGCTCCCTTGGTACAAGCCTCCATCACCTCATGCCTGGACTATGGCAGTAGCTGCTGGGAGGCTTGCCTGCCCCAAGTCTCTCCCTACTCCAGTCTATCCTCCAGAAAAGTGATTACCCTAAAACTCAGGTGTGAGGACATCACCTCACCCCCTTATGTAATAAGCTTCAGTATCTCCCTGTTGCTTCCAGGAACAAATGCAAAACCCTCTGCTTGGCCTTCCAAGCCCTTCACAACCGGCTTCCTCCTACCTTTCCAGTCTTTGTACACTTTCCTCCTCAACACATACTCTCAGATCCAGGAATATTGTCCTCCTGGCTGTTTCAGGAATAAGACCCTCCGTCTCTTGGCTCTGGGCATTTTCCCTGGCTGTCTCCCATGCCTGGAATGCTCTCTCTCCTCCACTCTGACTACTGATCTCTCTGAGTTCCTATAAATCTGAAATCCCACCTTCTATAGGAAGCCTTCCGCAATCTCTCTTAAGTCTACTGCCTTCCTTTTGTTAATTTCCTATTTCTCACACACTCATACACACACACACACACACAAACACATATAACTTATTTTGGATGTACTTGTTTGCATGTTGTTTCCCCCATTAGGTTGGTGGATTTTGTTATTCAGTCATTTAGTCATGTCTGACTCTTCACGAACCCATGGACACACACCTTCTATCCTCTACTGTCTCCTGAAGTCTGTTCAAGCTTATGTTCATTGCTTCCATGACACTAACTATGCATCTCACCCTCTGTCATCCCCCTTTTCCTTTTGGCCATCAATCTTTCCCAATGCCAGGGTTTTTTCTAATGAGTCCTATCTTCTCATTATGTGGCCAAAGTATTTAAACTTTAGCTTCCATATTTGACCTTCCAATCAATAGTTTGAAATAATTTCTTTAAGTATTAATTGATTTGATCTCCTTACTATTCAAGGTACTCTCAAAAGTCTTCTCCAGCACTATAGTTCAAAAGCATCAACTCTGTGGTGCTCAGCTTTCCTTATAGTCCAACTTTCATAGCCATACATTGCTACTGGAAAGACCATAGCTTTGACTATAGGAACCTTGGTCAGCAAGGTGATATTTCTGCCTTTTGGTCTGCTGTCCAGATTTGTCATAGTTTTCCTTCCAAGGAACAGGCATTTTTTAATTTCATGGCTGCAGTCTCTGTCTGCAGTGATCTTTGAGCCCAAGAATAGAAAATTGGACACTGCTTCCATTTCTTCTCCTTCTATTTGCCAGGAAGTGATGGGCCAAGTTGCCATCTTAGTTTTTTTTGATAATAAGCTTCAAGCAAGCTTTTATACTCTCCTCTTTCACCCTCATCAAGAGGTTTTTTAATTCTTCTTCACTTTCTGCTATAGAGTAGCATTGTCAGCATATCTGAGATGATTGATATTTTTCCTGGCAACCTTTAATTCTAACTTTTGATTCATCCAGCCTGGCATTTTGCATGATGTGCTCTGCATATAAGTTAAATAAATAAGGTGACAATATACAGCCTTGTCATACTCCTTTCCCAGTCTTAAATCAGTTGGTCCATGTTCAGTTCTAACTGTTGCTTCTTGGCCTTTATACAGGTTCCTCAGGAGACATGTAAGATGATCTTTGGTCCTTTTTGAGGACTTGACACATTTTGTTGTGATCCACATAGTCAAAGGCTCTAGGGTAGTCAATGAAGAAGCAGTCGATTTTTTTTGGAACTTCCTTATTTTCTCTGTAATCCAGCAAATCTTGGCAATTTGGTTTCTAGTTTCTCTACCTCTTTGAAAACTAACTTGCTCTTCTGCTAATTCCCAGTTCATATTGCTGAAGCCTAGCTTGCAGAATCTTAAAGCATAACTTTGCTGCCATGTGAAATTTGTGCAATTGTTTGGTAATTGGAACATTCCTTGGCATTGCCCTTCTTTAGGTCTAGGACATAAACTGATCTTATCCAAATCAGTGGTCACTGTTAAGTTTTCCAAGTTTGCTGGCATTCAGTACCACACCTTAACAGCATCATCTTTTAGGGTTTTAAAAAGCTCAGCTGGAATTCCATCACCTCCATTGGTGTTATTGTTGGCAATATTTCCTAAGGCCTATTTGACTTCATTCTCCAGGATGTCTGGCTCGAGATCAGTAACCAAACCACTCTGATTATCTGTGATGTTAAGGTCTTTCTTGTGATATTAAGGTCTTTTGACTATTCTTGCCTCTTCTTAATCTCTCCCACTTCTGTTAAATCCCTACCACTTTTGTCTTTTATCCTGCCTATTTTTACATTAAACATTTCCTTGTTATCTCTAATTTTCTTGAAGAGATTTCTTGTCTTTCCCATTCTATTGTTTTCTTCTATTTCTTTGCATTGCTCATTTAAGAAAATCTTATCTCTCCTCACTGTTCTCTGGAATTCTGCTTTCAGTTGGATATATCTTTCCCTGTGTCTTTTCCCTTTCCTTCTTTCCTCAGTTTTGTAAAGCCCCATCAGACACCGTTTTGCTTTCTTGCTCTCCTGTTTCTTTGGGATATTTTTTGTTGCTGTCTCCTGTACAATATTGTGAACCTCTGTCTATAGTTCTTCAGGAACTCCATCTACCAGATCTAATGCCTTAAAGCTATTCATCACCTCCACTTTGTATTCGTAAAGGATGTTATTTAGATCATACCTATATAGTCTGATAGTTTTCCATACTTTCTTCTATTTGAGTCTGAATTTTTCAATAAGAAGCTCATGATCTGAGCCATAGTCAGCTCCAGGTCTTGTTTTAACTGACTGTATAGAGCTTCTCCACCACTGGCTGCAAAGGAGATAATCCATGTGATTTTGATATTGACCATCTGGTGATGTCCTTGTGTTGAGTCACCTTTTGGGTTAATGAAAAAGTGCTCTGACCAATGAGTTATCCTAACAAAACTCTTGTAGTCTCTGCCTTACTTCATTTTGTGCTCCAAGGCCAAAGTTGCCTGTTATTCCAATTATCTTTTGATTTCCTAATTTAACATTCCAATCTCTTGTGATGAATGTGACACCTTTTTTTGGCATTATTTCTAGAAGATGTTGTAGGTTTTCATAGAACTGATCAACTTTGGCCTCTTTGGCATCAGTGGTTGGAGCATAGACTTGTATTACTGTGATGTTGAATGATTTGCCTTGGATGCAAACACGTATTGTTTGGTCATTTTGGATATTCTACCCCAGTACTGCTTTTCTCACTCTTTTATTGTCTGTAAGGGCTCCTCCATTTCTTCTAACAGATTCCTGCCTACAGTATTATATGTAGTGACCATCTGAATTAAATGCACCCATTCCCATCCATTTCAGTTCACTGATGCCCAAGATGTCGATGTTTCATCTTTCCATATCCTGTTTGACCACATCCAGCTTACCTTGGTCCATAGATCTTTACATTCCAGGTTCCTATTCGATATCGATCTTCCAGCATCAGACTTTCCTTTCATTGGTAGACACATCTGCAGCTGAGTCTCCTTTCAGCTTCGGCCCAGACGCTTCATTAGTGCTGGAGCTATGGGCGGTTGTCCTCTGCTTTTCTCCAATAGTGTGTTGGACTCCTTGAGGGGCTCATCTTCTTGTGTCATCTTTTATCACTTTAAAAGTCAATGGGGTTTTCTTGGTAAAGATATTGGAGTGTCTTGCTGTTTCCTTCTCCAGTGGATCACTTTTTACCAGAACTTTCTATTATGACTTGTCTGTCTTGGGGAGCCCTGCACAGCTTAACTCACAGTGTCATTGAGCTTTGCAAGCCTCTTCACCAGGACAAGGTAGTGGTTCAGGAGTGGGGCTGGAGGATTAGATGGGACTATCCCTTGCCTCCTGTTGTATCCCCAGCACTTAGCACAGTGCCTAGCACATAGTATGTGACTAATAAATGTTTAGTGATTCATTTGTTGAACCTCCTTGCTGTCTTCTGGGAGTTGCCTTCCTTCTACTGGCATTTGGAAGAACTTGTCTGAGTCCCAGCTCAAAGGCTGCTATTGGTTTGTACTGATATTTCTTGAGATAAACTGTTAATGCAAAACAAGAAGCTAAAGAATCCTGAAGACGAGCTGAACTAACACAGGTTAAACTCTAAGATCTGGAGGTCCACCCTTGGGTCCAGGTCAGCTCCCTGTATCACCTTCACCCTGGCCCTGGCCAGAGCCAACCACCATTTGCAGCTTTCCCCTTATACCAGCTCCATCTCCTTCTCTTGGCTGGTCTCTCCATTTGAGGTATATTGAAAGGTAGAGTGGCCTCATCTCATAGGCATTGGAGATATTTTAGTGGTGCAAACCCAATCAGCATCTGTTTTTCTAGCTCACAGAATGCACCAATTCTGATATCTTTGTGAATCTGAAAGTCTGTAAGGGTTGGTCCTGATGAGGACTGGGCAGGGAGGGCAGATGAGGACTGGAGAGTGAATCTGTCTTTCCTAGGAGATAAAATCACTGGAAATCCTAGGAAATCATGAATGTAGCTTTCTTGCCCACATCCTAATATCCAGTATTTCCTGTGGTTCGGTAGGAGGGCTTTATTCCCTTTATTTGCACGCCATTTAGTATTTAAGAGTCTAATGCCACTCACATGCTCTTTTATATGTCTACTCTAAGCTTCTCTGCAAGACAGAATACTGAATTTGGAGAATGCTGTGGAGTAAGCCAGCTTGGCTCATCTGTAGAAGGTAAGGAGTAAACCATGAAGTAAGGCTGGAAAGGTAGGTTAGAGCCAGTTGTGGAGGGCCTTAAATTCCCTAATGGCTGAGGACTTTGCAGTTTATTCTAGAGTCAATGGGGAGCCACTGGTATTTCTTGAGCCAGAGAATGACTTAGTTCTGTGCTTTAGAAAAATCACTTTGGCAGCTGAGGGGGAGATGAATTGGTGAGGAATCATAGGACCATGGATTTAAAGCTGAAAGTGACCTTAGGGTCCACCAAACCCAACCCAAGGCTCAGAGAGGGTGACTTGTGTAAGGTCATGCTGGTAGTAAGCTGGAATTTGAATCTGGCCCATCTGTCTCCAATCCATTGCTCCTTTCTCTGCTTCTGTGGGGAAACAGACCAAGAAGGAGGCTGTTACTATAGTCCAGGTAGGAAGTGAAGAGGGCCTGAATGAGGATGACCACTGTGTGAGTGGACAGAGGGAGAGGGGTGTAAGAGAAGGCAGACTCTACAGGACTTGGTGGCTGGCGAGTGTGGGGGTTGAGGGAGAATGAAGAGTCAGGGAGGACCCTGAGAATGTGAACTTCAACGACTGAGAGAATGCTGAGGTCTTTGACATAAATAGTGATGTTGGGAGGAAGGCACGGTTAGGCAAAGGTTGTGGCTTATGCTTAGGACATGTTGAGTTAGAGATGACTGTGGGGCACTCAGGTGGAGATATCAAGTGCATATCTAGGTCTGAAGGCTCGTACTCAAGGGAGGTATGGGAGCTGGTTGCAGAGATTTGGGCATCATCAGTCTGGAGGTGGTCAATGATCTTATGGGAGCAGATGACATCGACAAGACGGAGAGGGTAGAGAAAGAAAAAAGACCCTAGAATAGATCCTTAGTGGATGTGCCCCCTTGGGGAATGAGATGAGCACAAACAGGAGATGTCATCTGGATAGATGGAGAGCTAGAAAGAAGCAGCATCACAGGAACCAAAGGGGGACTAAGGGAGGTCTGAAGTATTGAGCCATCAGTCTCTGCCTACCTCCCCCAGTTAGAGCACCCAGAATCTCAGCTGGGGGTCCTCAGGAAGATTGCCTCTTCTCTACTTTCCGGCGTCTGCGGAGGATGCAGCCCTCTCTTCTCTCTGCGCTTAAAGGCTCTGGGTGAAGCGCACTCTGAGTGCCCTTGAAGGTCCTTTTGAAACCCGAGGTCCTATGACCTTTCATTTACTAGGCAAGCATCATGCATGTATCATATATGAGCAGACTGTCACCTCCCCCCTTTTGAGGGCAGAGCCCATTGAGGCCTTTCTTTGGATGCCCAGCACTAGGCAGTGCCCAGCATAGAATAAATGTTTAATCATTGCTTGTGGACTGAACCTGCTTAGTGACATGGCGCTTTGAGGGCCTTGGGACAAAGGCTATTGAGAATCAGAGCCTGTTGGGTCTAAGAAAGATCTCGAGACTATTTTGCTTAGAGTGAGGGATGTCCCTGGGCCACCTCCCTTCCCCAACATCTCCAGTGATGGCCATTTTACCTGTTTTCCAAAGTGAGGCAGCTCATTCCATTTTTAGACAGCTCTAAATCACTGGGAAGTCCCTCCTTCAGCTAAAACTGACTATCTCTCTTCCCCCTTCCTTTTCTTCCCTTCCCTCTCACCACTGTGCCCAGGTTGGCCCTGCCTCTCCTGTGATCAACAGAGTGCCTTATGCCTTCACTGGAGTGTGGCTGTTGTTGTTTGGAGAATATCCTATTACCAAATTTCCCTCCTCACTCTAGGAAGCAGAATGTTCAACTTCAAAATAAGCCTCAAAATATGTTCTCCCAGAATCACATCTATGAAAGCCAAGCCCAATGTCTGAGGCTTCTGGATTGTCTTCTGGGGAGTGGGTTTCCCTCTCTTCTCCAGGCTGAGGTTCTCCAACCTTCCAAACCTGAGGAGGCGTGGGATGGCAAACGGCTACACTGACGTCTGGAATACTTTTAAGTACATTGGCCTTTCTAGGATCCCACCGACATTGGGGAAAGAGTGCCCTGAGCACCCACCCAGTGTGTGAGGCTTGGAGTTGATCCATCTTTGAGAAGGAATAAGCTCTCTTTTGTCTTCTTTCCCTGGGGCCAGGCCACCCTTCTTGAGGGAGATGACAGTCCGGATAATGAGGCCAGGTGAGCCTGGACTTTTCAGCCCTCTCAGAGTGCCCTCCAGTGGAATAGGGAGCTGACACCCACACCTTCACAACCAAATGTAAGAAGCTTGGAAGAGTTTGTCAGTATTTGAAAGTCCTTGGAGATTTTCTCTCTAACAACTCATGTCTGCAGAAGTGTGGGAACAGGAGAACAGTGGACATGGAGTGTAGGAGGGACACATGTAGTATGAGAAATGTAGCTGTGGGCCATGGAGAATGTGGCTAAGGGGACATGGGGGCATAGAGCACATGAGAACTTGGCAGCATGAGGAATGGGGATGCCAGGGGAGGGGTATAGGGATATAGGACATGGGCAGGGAGGAATGGAAGTAGGAAGAATGGGGCAATTGGAACTTGGTGCCACAGGAGATGGGGGCCATATGGACATGGAGCCACAGGAACATGAGAGCTATGTGGGCATGGAGATGGAGGCATGGGGACATGAGAGATGGTGGTATGTAGATACAGGGAAAGGGGTTTAGGTTCACATGGCACAGCGGATGGGGGGGTTTGGGGGCATGGTAGATGGAGTTAAAGGTAGTTTGGACAAAAAACAGCAAAGAGGATGACAATGGAGGTGCCTGTCATCTTCCACTGCCAGGCTCCCAGTGCCTGCTTGTCCCAAGGTGACACATGGTCATGCCTAAGCAGGGGTCTGAGGTCAGAGGACGAAGGCTCAGTCTAACTCTTTTTTGAGCCCAGCCAAGGCTTTGCTTTCTAATGGGCCTCTGTCAAATGAGGGGCTTGGAATAAATCATCACTCAAACTCTTGTCATAGCCCCTAATCTTCTGTGTGATTGGGGCCTCAGGTGAAAGGGGGAATGGAATTGTTTTTGTCTCAGAGAACCAGTGTTCCTGATCTTAACTCTGTCATTTTGATTGTTACTAAATCAAAAACATAAGCAGAGGAACAACGAACCCTCATCTCCTGTGAGACTGACTTGGGTTAGAAGCAAATTCTTGTGTGAAGATTTCTGCAGCAAGGTGGCCACATAGAGAGATCTTTGTGGGTGGGTGGGTGGGTGGGTGGGGGGAAGCCTTTTTCTGAGGAATTGGAGCTTAAGACAGAGAGGGGTTAGTAAGGACACACCTTTTTGCTTTGCTATAACGATGGACCATGTGCCTCCTTAGCCCTGTCCCTTGGAAAGGAAATGGCCCGAGACAATCTCATGGCCTCCTTCCAGACTGACTTGTGCACTTTTCCTCGGTATCCTTCCTCCACCCTCCAACAAGTACTGGGCTAATGATGAGGATTCTGTTCTGTTGAGAAAGCAGCTTTTCCAGAGTTGAGTTTCCATAACGACAGAATATTCATTTTACATATATAGAAAGAAACAACACTTCCTTCTGTTCTCGTTCTCTAGGGGAAAATAAGGATATAAACCTATCCCTGGTGAATCAGGGTGAGCCCAGGAAGTGCCTGGGGCCCTGGAGCGAGGAAACCGTGTCCAATTGGCTCCCACAAGGATGCTGGGCATGCCAAATATCCCAGGGACACCACGGACTCTTGAAATTAAGAGCCTCAGGGATTCTTAAAATAAAAGCGTACAGTGGGGCTCAGCATCCAGGTGGGGCTGTGATCTAGGGCCCCTGATATTGTTAATGGGATTCCAGGGAGACCCCTCACCAGAGGCAACTTTTTTTTGTCCTTTTTGTATCCTTCCCCTCTACCTTCCCCTCCCTCTCCCCTCTTCTCTCCCCGCTTTCTCTTTCCTCTTCTCTGCTCCTCCCCTTTTTTTCTCCTCTCCTGAGTTAGTTCAAACAATTTAAGTAAAAATTGATTTCAGGACCAACTTGGAAACAGTGACAGTAACATACGGCACCTGAGATGACAGTTTTTATATACCATATTCCTGATTAGTATCACTGATCAAGGAGCTCAAAAGAGTCTCCTCTGAGTTAGCAATGAAGAATGAGTCTTGGTATGGGAGTGGGAGCACCGGATGCTCTGCAAGCTCCCTTCCCGTCCTAAGAGTCTATGATTCTACAACCAATTAAGAGAGAAGGGGGCAGAGGAGAGTGAGAGAGAGGAGAGAGAGACAGAGAGAGAGAGAGAGAGAGAGAGAGAGAGAGAGAGAGAGAGAGAGAGAGAGAGTG
>NW_020954595.1:14700475-14714441 GCF_900497805.2 Vombatus ursinus | reverse complement strand
GAGAGAGAGAGAGAGAGAGAGAGAGAGAGAGAGAGAGAGAGAGAGATGGAAAAAGGAAGAGGAGAAGGAGGAGAACGGAACAACTCAATTTTTTTTTTGAGCAACTCAAAAATCAGGCATTGCTGTCCTGATTTCAGATAAGGCAACAAAAATTCAAAACGTCAAGAGAGGTAAACATGGAAGCTACACTATGTTTAAAGATATCACAGACAATAGAAAAATAATTTTACTGAACATATATTTAGCAAATGGTATAGCATCTAATTTTCTTAAAAAAAGAAAACCTATGTGAATTTCAAGAAGATATTGACAGTAGCTCAGTAATAATAGGGACTTTTAATATTCCTCTTTCAGGGCTGGATGAATTCAGCAGAAATACGAACAAGAAGAAAACAGCACTGAATATATTGTTGGAAAATTATATTTGAATGTCCTCTCCATAATTTTTGAATCCCACTTTGTATAGAAAGCCTTTCCCAATCTCTCTCAATTCCAGCTCCTCTCCTGCGTTATTTCCTATCTATCCTATAAATGGCTTCTTTGTACATATTTGTTGTCTTCACCATTAGATTGTGAGCTCCCTAAGATCAGTGAATGTCTTTTGCCTTTCTTTGTATCTCCAGTGTTTAGCACAGTGCCTGACACATAGTGGGTGCTGAATAAATGTTTATTGATTGACTGAATGGTGAAATGTTGAAGAATATACATGTTCTTTAGCTTACCATTGTCCATGTGCTATGGAATAAAGACATCGCAAACAGTAGGCAGAAAAAGCAAATAATAAATATTCTTTATTCAACATAATACAATAAAATAATATTCAGTAAAGGAAATAGAAACAAAACATACAGATTTACATGGAGACCAAATAACATCTTGAAAAATGAGTCAGCTAAAGGACAAATAGTAGAAACACTAATTATGTTGACAAAGATGACTAAAAAAGAGATCATATATTAAAACTTGTGGGTCGTAGCTAAAACAATCCTCCAAAGAAAATTTCTGTTTCTGAAAATTAATATTAACAAAATATCACAAAATAAGATATGAAATAAGCATATAATTAAAAAACTAGAAAATAAATAAGTAGCAAGTTTAAAACATGTACAGAAGATGCCTTGAGAATTAAAAAGAATCAGATAAGTTGAAAATTAGGATCATGTATAGAACTATTATAATGAAGAGGATAGCAAAATTAAGAAACAATTAGCAAATGATTATAAAAAATGGGGGAAATCGAATGATATTTATAAAAGAAATGAGCAGGGTGAACTCAGAACAGAAAGGAAACAAAAAGAATTATCAGAAAATACTGCATACAGTCATATGCTAGCAAAACTGAGAATTCAGAGGAAATGGATGAATTATCTACAGAAATACAAACTATAGAACACAACAAAAAATGGAAATCTTAATTGGTCCAATCTGAGAAAAAATTCCAACCAAGTCATAAATGAACAACTGGTGGGGGAAATGGTCCATGTATATTTACAGTTGAATTCTATCAAATATTTAAAGAGCAACTAATATCTATAGGGCAAAATTCTTATAAAATAAGAAAAGGAACTCTATCAAACTCATTTTATGAGAAAAATATGATTCTTATATTCAAACTATACAGAGAAAAAGCAGATTAAGAGAACTGCCAATCAATTTCACTAATGATCATTGACAACAATTTTGGATAAAATTTTACTACCAAGACTATAGTAATATACCCTGCATCTGACTGTAGCCACATTGGAGTCATTATCAGGAATTCAAGGGTCTAAAAACAAAACAAAATAAAATTGTTTCAGTACATAGGAGAAATTTTTTTTTTTGTAAAAACTAGCAATCATTTATATTCCAAACCATATGAAGAATAAAAGAGGGGAGCAGTTGGCGGGGGGGTTGCTTTTCTTTGAAATGACTCAAAGCAAGTATCCAGATCCCAAAGTCAGCTTTATTTATAATTGAAAAATACTAGAATTTTCCCCAGTATAAATAGGGATAAAGCCAGTGTGGAAGAAATGAGGCTTCACTCTGGAATTTGGGTTTGGCACTGACAAAGTTAGATTTTTTGATTTAGTACAAACAATTGCAAAGCATAATTTAGTGGAGTACTGGTTGATTAAGCAAAAGATCTGTGCACCCATGCTAGATCAGGGGGCTCTGTATACAATGTCAAGTGGAGAAGTAAATCATTCAGATTTTGATTGGTTGGTTATAGGCAAAGAGCACAATACAAGGAGTGATATTAACAGTCTACATTTTCTTAACACACTGTAGTTATAGGTTTCAACATCATGTAGTTCCTTCTGGGGCCTGCCAACTCTGACTCACATGGGCAGTTTGGGTCCCTAGAGGCAGCTGATTATTTCTTCCCTCAGGATTCTAGGGATTAGAAGTGATTGTGAGGGGTTAGAATTCCTCATGCTGTCACTGATAATCCCCCATTTGTTGTGCTTTACATTGATTATCAACAAGCAGCCTTAATGAGCTTTTAGTATTTATTGAGATTGTATAAAAAGAACACTTGGTACGTAGAACAATTCCCCAGAGATTTGGAGGCTATTTTCTCATAAATGTACACAGAGTCTCTTGAGAGAATGGGCACAAAATAAAATAATAAGTGAGGAACACAGGCGGGAAAAAGGTAACGTTCAGCTTTTTGTTCCTGAAAGTTCTTTCCTCCATTTGTGGAGGAGTTTCCCTTTGGTGTAGTTCCTCCTTGGGCTCCTAGGATTACTGTCATTGTGTTCGTCCTTGGGGTGCCTCTCGGCTCCTAATGCAGATACTGATTCTGCATTTTGTAGCAGGTGGGACTTTTTTGATGACTGTTAGCTATCAGAAGTCACAAGTGTCCTGAGCTATGGGTGGGAGGAGATACGGACTCTGCCTCTCTCTGCTCCTGAGTAATTTCCTTTCAAAGGCCTGCTCTGCCACTAGACTGTTCTGTTGTTGACATGCTGGGTGCCAAACCAGCTTGTTATTGTCTCCATTGGCCCAATTTCATTTAACCAACCTCAAGACAGTTCTTGAAGACACTTTACTCCTCCCAAATTGATTAAGGGCTGGCTTGAAACTAGTTTACAACTCTCTTTGGAGCCTTCTGTGGTTAACTGGGTAGAGTGGCTTACAAAAAGGCACCACACAGTGGAACAATACATTTTGAGATAGGCACACATTGTGTAAACTATAAATTGGCCCAGATAGCATTTTCTGACTGATGACCACGAGTTCACATACAGAAGAAAATGTTCTGATGTTTATTATGCTTCCACTAAGGATGCGCACTCTCTCTCCAATTCTTTGCCATAGTCCTAGAAATTCTAGTGATAGGAAGAAGACAAGACAACTAAATTAAAAGGATAAATGTTGGCAAAGAGGAGAAAAAAATTATCCCTATTTCCACATGATTTGATGGTTTACTTAACAAACCCCAGAGAATCAGTGAAGAAACTAATTGAGCTGATTAATAGCTTCAGTAAAATAGCAGGATACCAAAATAAATCCACAAAATCACTAGCATTTGTGTAAACCAAAAATATCAAGAGGATACAGTAACACAAGAAATTCCCTTCAAGGTAAGTACAAAATGCATAAAAAAATCTGACTTCACCTACCAAGACATATGACAGATTTATATGAATACAACTAAAAATTCTTCATAAAAACAAGACAAATAAATTGAAGAACTATTTATTACTCATGTAAAAATACCATCTAAAGTGATTCAGAGACTTAGCACTATGCCATTCAAACTTTCAAGAGAATACTTTATAGGATGAGATTAATAATAACAAGATTCATTAGGTGGAATGAAAGGTCAATGATTTCATGGGAGATAGTGAAAAAGGAGGGAATGAATAAAGTCTAGCACTTGCAGATCTCAGACTACACTATCAAGCAATTATTGTCAAATTATTTAGATCAAGTTAAAGACTAACCAAGGTCATTGCTACTGAAAGAGACAAGGAAAACAGGAACCAGAGACAGTGGAAAACAGTAGATCAGTGTTTGATAGATCAATCAATAATCAATGCAAAATGTATTTATGAAATACCTACTCGGTAATAGGTATTGTATGAAGGAGCCAAAGAGAAAAACCAAATAGTCCTTGTCCACAAGGAGCTTACCTTCTGCCTGGGGTAGGGGTGGGGGACAAGATCTATTTAACAGTCTCCTTCAAGGGGTGGTGGTGGTGGTGGTGGTGGTAGTGGTGATGGTGGGGGTGGGAGAAATGCCCTGGACCTGCAAAGATTTCTGAGATTTTGAGTTTTCGCTTATTTTCTGGGCTAAAGAACTATTCCATGAGTTTGGTAAAGGTATGGGATTGGGAGAGGTCCACAACCAATCAGAATACTTTTCTTCATCATATGGTACCAGCCCCTCAGTTATTTATGACCAGAAATAGGCACCCAAAGTTCCAGGCGTTGGATTTGCCCATGCTCTGTATAACCCACGAGGAAGGCCAAGCTAAGCGCCCCAAAGGCCTTCTTCTGGTTCTTCCGATAGTTTGTGGATTCTAGTGCCATTCCAGGCTATTCCTTTCATTACCTCTCACTCTTACTAAATGACTGGACCATCTTTTTTTTTTGCCCAACTCTCCCCCATCCTTAAAAATCTTTCTCTAGATCATCCTCTCCAGCTGTCATAACCATTGCTGAGACCCCAAGGAAGAGCCTCAGAGAGCATTCTAATCTTCGTGCCATCTGCCACTTTCAGTGGAGATGCTTCCACCCACTGCCACCCCCTATGGCTAGCAAACTTCCACCAGCTGTTACTCTGTGATCCCTGTGATACTGAATTACAGGCTGCCTCTGAGTAAACCACTCCTATCCCACCACCCACCTTCTGCTCTCCCATGCCCATTCTCTTCAATTATGCCCTTTCTAAGTTTTACTCCCATCCTGATCAGCCTTTTTGATGTTCCCTGTGGAACGCCTGTTCCATAGTTAACCAAATTCCCTTCATTTTGGTCTTCTGCCTCTCAGGGTCCTTATGTCTTCTAGCACTCTCAGAGTTCTGACTTCTCTCAGGTGACATTGCATCTCTAGTCAACATTTCCAGCATTGGCTTCTCCTTCTTTCATGCCCTTCTTTACACGGGTCCAGGACAGACAGCGAAAGCATTTCTGTCTTCATTGCCACTCCCAGATTCTCTCTTGGCATGCATCCCTCTGCATTCTTTCCTTTGATTTTAATTCTGTTAAAATGTCTTACCTAGTCCAGATCACAGTTCTTACCAAAAACTCATCATTTCCCCTGTTTTCTCAAGGAGTAGAGAACCATTCTTATTGTCTTTTTTTCATCTTCAATCCCTGTGATCAGTCTGGAAGACCCTCAGCTCATCATCCCTCACTCTCCTCAAATCTCTAAACCTAGTCTTATATGCTCTTTCAGCTGTCCCTGGGATGGCTACATCCTGGATCTCACCATTACCCACAAGGTTTCCACTTTCTTAATAAAAAACCTCTGGCATTCCCTTATCTAATTATGCCCCTCTATTGTTCCATCCCTGCCTATGTCTCATCCTCCTAAAAGTATCCTTTTGTATTACGATCCCTCGACCCATGCCTGGTCTGACTCTGTTACTCTTTTTCCGATCTGGATCCTCAGTTAGCCATTCCAACTCCACATCCTTCTCTCTTCCCTAATGCCTTGCTCCCTTGGCCTGCCACCAATCATGTCCCCCAAACTGGATGACTCTCACCATTTAGAATTGGGAATATCTGGGTTTAAATCCTCCCAATTGAGTGCTCTTTCCACTGCCCTTACACAGGAAGGGCCACTTTTATCTACCATATATAAAGGAAGGAGCCATGGAAGGTTACTGGAGTTTCCCGTAAACTGACTCTATAATTCTTTCAACAAAAAAGGAGCAAATGCTGAGAAAAAGAAAGGACAAGAGAGCTTTCATTGGAGTGAGATGGGATGGGGGCCAAGAAGGTTTTGGGACCTTCTGGTTCAGGGGTAGGGAACTTCTGGCCTTGAGGCTACATGTGGCCCTCCAGGTCTTTGGGTGTGGCCTTTTGATTGAATCCAAACTTCACAGACTAAATCCCCTTAATAAAAGGATTTGTTCTGTAAAACTTGGACTCAGTGGTTGCACCCAAGGACCTAGAAGGTTACATGTGGCCTCTAGGCCACAGCTTCCTCACCCCCATTCTGGTTGCTTCCTTTCTTTATAGATTTTTGTGTTCTACTGATGGTCGTATTCTGCCTGAGAAGCAAATAGGAGGGTCACTCTCATGTGTATCCCTGGTTCCAACTTATGGGTCTTTGATTTTATTTGGAAGTGGCCTGGAAGTCCCAGCATGTCTAACATTGAGAGGGAAGAAGGGAATGACAGTTTGAGCAGCACCTTATCTCAGCTGTTGGGACACGCCTGGTAGGATCATGTTAGGCTATGGTTATTCTCTCAAGGCATGCTTGGGGCAGAGTTTGGAGATCCTGCCATTTATAGTCTAAATCCTGCCCTATGAGTCTACATTTAGACAAGCATCAACAGAAAATGGTTGGTTGCCAACTTGGAATTCAATTCATTGTAATTTAATTCAATTCAAGAAACATTTGTTATGCATTAGGTACCTGCTCTGTTTCAGGTACTATGCTAGACACTTAGGAAACAAAGTCAAAACCAAAATGGCGCCTGCACTCAAGGAACTTACATTCAACTGTGTAAGGGATTCACTGATGGCGTGCCTCAGGGATCTATGCTTGACCCTATGACATTTCGCATTTTTGCTAGTAACTAGGATAAGTTATAAATGGCTGGAATGTCATCTGCTAATGACATCAAGCTGGGAGGTATAACTAGCAACCTTAGCAAGTTGGAAGAAAGAGCCAGAATTATAAAATTCTTTGAGCAGGTAGAACACTGGGCCTAAAAATGAAATGATAGAGGTAGATGTAACTTCTTAAAATCGGGTTCAAAAAAACAACTTTGTGAATAGAAGACAGAGGAAGACATGGCTAGACAGTCATTTGCTTGGAAAAGTCCTAGCGGGTTTAGCGGACTACAAGCTGAGTATTATTCAAAGAAAGTTGACAGGATCTTGTGGGTAGCCCCACTACTGATCTAGATGGCAGCTCATTCATGTGTTATCATTCTAGGTAACTCTAGTCCATGTTCTTCTGTAAAACCTCTACATGGGCCTCACCCAAAGTCTTGGGGCCCTCCTCTTGATCTCATCATGGACTCAGTGGTTGCACCCAAGGACCTAGAAGGTTACATGTGGCCTCTAGGCCACAGCTTCCTCACCCCCGTTCTGGTTGCTTCCTTTCTATATAGATTTTTGTGTTCTACTGATGATTGTATTTGGCATGCCCCAAGCATGCCTTGAGAGAATAACCATAGCCTAACATGATCCTACCAGGCGTGTCCCAACAGCTGAGAAAAGGTGCTGCTCTAACTGTCATTCCCTTCTTCCCTCTCAATGTTAGACATGCTGGGACCTCCAGGCCACTTCCAAATAAAATCAAAGACCCATAAGTTGGAACCAGGGATACACATGAGAGTGACCCTCCTATTTGCTTCTCAGGCATCATCATACATGATACTAATACAGCAAGCATCCATGCTGTCCAGCCTTCATGGTGTGTCCATCCCACATCCCTTTCCATTTCTATGTTTCTTTGCTGATATCTTTTTATGTCACCTTGTGGATTATTGGTTTTATCTGGGAGTCTCTACAATATTCTCGGACTTGATGCAATCACCAAAACATGGGATGAACCTCATCATTTATAGGGAATCCTCTAATTCAGAATCTGCATTGAACATCCTCCCCGACAATGACCAATACCGACTTGGGCATATATGTCCATGCTTGATGCCTTGTTTAATAGTCATTGTGCAGAGTTCTCTTTCACAGAATCTCTGCATTTTTCAGAGTTGGAAGTGACTTTAGCTACCATCCGGTCTGATATCCACTTTTTTCTCTTTAAAACACACCCAACTGCTCAACAAATGGCGATTCAACCTTGGCTTGAAGATGACCAATAAGAAGCAAGTTGTCCCCTTTCCCAGCAACTGGAGATAGCCCATTGCCTTTTGGGATAGCTTTGAATGTTATAACGTTTTCATGACATTTAACCTAAGGTATCTTCTTTGTGTCTTCTACCATTGGTCTTTGCATTGGCCTTCCATGACCAAACAGAAACAATAGAATCTCTCTTCCACAGTGGCCCCCATCAAACACAGGAAGACAGCTGTCATACCCTGCTTCCTCACAGCCCAGACTGAATTCTTTATTCTTTTGGTTAAATGTCCTCAGTTCCTTCAATCTCTCCTCATATAGCACAGATCCAAGGACACTTATTATCCTGGCCAAGCTCTGCTAGACACTCTTATCAATATCTTTTCAAAATTGTGATGTCTAGAATGGAACACAAGACTCTAGATTTGTTCTGACCAGGGAGCCATACAGAAGGTATATCTTATTGCTAGAAATTATGCTTCTTTTTATGTCACCCAAGATCACATTAACTTTTTTGGCTGCCATATTATGCTACATACTCATATTGACTGTGCAGTCCACTAAAACCCTCAGATTGTTTTCAGGCACACTACTGTCTCACCAAGTCTCTCTCATATGGCATTTGAAATTAACTTTTTTAGAACTTCAAAAGAAAGGGAGAAGAGTAGGGACATGACGTTAACTAAGCATGGCTAAGGGAGTAACAAGTGATGTTATTTGTTGCTTTGCCAAAATGATGAGAACGTGTGAACCATTGTTCTATTTAACCAAAACTTTCTTCCCTTTTCTGGCTCCCTTTATAATAGGAACATGACTAGTAACAGCCTTCACTTCCTTCACTGGTGTGTCCTCTCACTTGTCAATGGAAATCTATATGGCCACTGCTACAATTAACGCTCAAGGTTCTAAGGGTAACCCTGGTAGGTCGGCTACTTTCCTCCTACTGTACACTGTAGCTCCTGAGCCCCCACTGGTGTGTTCTCCATTGAACCAATCAGTCAATGTGAACTCCCTTAACACTTAAATAGAAATATTTACTAAATAAACAGGACAGCAACAATAATTGTACCGTAACATTCTATCTTCAGACCGGGGACATAGTTTCCCACTGATCTTTATAGTGTCTGTTGGGGATAGTGGGCGTAGACTTATAAAACTATAGCAAAGAGGCATATTTGTAGGGGGTAATTCCAAATTCTGGATTGTGAGTCTTCATGCTTCCATTTTTTCCTTGGGAAGATACTACACAAAAACTTGCTTGTGGCACAGGGCTACCATACTACTGGCTGCTTCCACTCACTTGCTTGTCTTCTGGACCTCTTTACTTTCATAATGTTGGAGGGCACTTCTCTGCTGGATGCTCCATTCAGGCCACTCTTCTGGGTTGCTGAAGGAGTGTGAGGCTCTTTCCAAAAAAGCATCAAGCTTAAGCCTGGAGAATGCACAGCTTTTGTAGATCTGTCTCCTTGGTTGAGCTCTGAGATGTTTCCACCTTGCAGGCAGTAGGTGGTAGTGAGGGTCAGCCTCTTTAGCTTTTCTAAGCAACAGACAGCAGCGCAAGCACTCAGATCTTATCTAAGATCAGACTGGAAATTTCTCCTGACATCAACTCTGATCTGAGCTCAGTTAGCTCTTATCTCTTAGAGCTCTGAGCTCTTAGATCAGCTCCCTGACCAGTCAAAATCAGGGTATCTTTATTGAGATGACTCACTTTTATCTCATAGGAAGAAACCCAAATCCACATTTCTGCCAACCATACCGTAACTAGTCAGTATACACTTATTCCATAGTTGCTAGTGATCAGAATTTCCCAACTATTAACTTCAAAGTGGTCAAGTTGGCCACATCACATGAGATTCTGGGAAACTGACCTCTTTAATCATATTGACTCAGAGTAAGTGCCTTTTCTTTGAGGTGTTAAATTTTCAGTGTTGCTCACATAACTCTTTGCTTGTGTGTAATGGACCACACTTGTGGACTTCCCGTGTGTACCCAAGGGGGTGATGGGAATGTCTTTTCACGTCTCATTTTTGCAGCCATGTTTGTTCTTTATAATTTTTCAATTTCCACCTTGTATGTTTGCCATTTTGTTTAGAGGCAGATAGGTGGTTAGAGTACTGCGAATGGAGTCAGGAAGACCTGAATTCAGATCTAGCCTCAGACACTTCCTAGCTCTGTAAACTGGGAAATTCAGCTAATCTCCATCTGCCTCAGTCTTTTTATTTGTAAAATGGGAACAGTAATCATATCTACCTCATGGGATTATTGCAAGGATCAAATGAGATAATGTTTGTGAAGAACTTAGCGTATAGTAGGCACTTAATAAATGTGTATTCTTCCTTCCCTATTTTTTAAAAACATGATTTTTTTGCCCTGTTTTTAATCAGATTAGCTAAAGGTTTATCAGTTTTGCTAGTCTTTTAAAGAACCAGCTTTTAGTTTGATCATTTCTATTTTTGTTTCCAATTTATCTATTTATCCTCCAATTTTTAATATCACTTCCTTTGCATTTGTTCATTTGTTGGCTTTCTAATTTTTAAAATGCATATTCAGTTCAACTTTTTCTATTTTGCTAATGCATGTTTGTTCTTTTTAATTTTGCAATATTTATCTTTGAATTTTTTTTGTTCTTTCCATGTACATTGTTGTAGTTATTGTGTATATTGTTTTATTGGCTTTGCTGTCTTCACCCTGCATCAGTCCATGTAGATCTTTCCATATTTCTTTGCATTCATTGTATTTGTCATTTCATATAGCACAGTAATATTCTATTACATTCAAATTCCTTAATTTGTATAGACATTCCCTAATCAATGGGTATCTATTCTGCCCTCACAAAAAATTGCTATAAATATTTTGGTAGGTATAGGCACTTTATGTCTCTCAATGGCCTTCTTGGGATATAAGCCTAGTCATGGAACATCTGGTTCAGAGAGTAAGGACATCTTAGTAACTCTATTTTGTATGATTTCAAATAGTTTTCCAAAATGGTTGTACACATTCACAGCTCCACCAACAATGCATTAATGTGTTTACCTTCCTCCCTAACATTGGCCGTTCTTCTCTTTTGTCATATTTGCTGTATTTTGTCATCTACATGATCTGATGCAGTGAAGTCAGCAGAGCCAAGAAAACAATCTGCATGATGAGGGCAATGTAAATGAAAAGAGCAGTTTCACGTTGAGAATGATGAAGAACAAGCACGGCTCCAGAGAAGAGACAGGAGAAGACACAGTCACTTCACCCTTCTGGAATGGTGGGAGCTCCACAAAGGTTTCACATTGCACAGATTTCTAGACCTTTTCAATGTATTGATCAATAATGCTGATGTTTTCCTCCTCCTCCTCCTCTTCCTGCCCCCCTCCTCCTCCTCCTCCTCCTCCTCCTCCTCCTCCTCCTCCTTCTTCTTCTTCTTCTTCTTCTTCTTCTTCTCTCTCTCCCTCCCTCTCCCTCCCTCTCCCCCTGTCTCTCCCTCTCCCCTTTCTGTCTTTAAAAATACTATTTGTTATGTAGGATGGCTCTCTGGGAGGGTGAGGAGGAAAGATACCGGGAAAACTAGGGTGACATAAAAAAGATTTGAATGAAAACTTACTTTAAAATCAAAAAGCCAAATACTGTAGAATACTCTATTTGATTCTAGAGATAATAGGGAGCCACTGTAGTGACATGTAGGACAGTGACATGATCAGACTTTGGGAACCGTCCTGTCTGCTATTTTGCATATGTGAAATCTCTCATCAGAATGGATTATCAATATCCCTCGCACATTGGTGGTACAATAGGCTAGGTAGAGGAAAGGTCAAAATCAAAGCTGAATTGGATAAAAGTACAATCAGGGGATGGCTAATCAGCCCAGACCTTCTAAGCATACCCAGCTGTCCGACTGATACAATCATCATGTGCAGACATTTCATTACTGGTTCTGGTCTACTAATTGTGTGGCAAAGAGATGGATTTTTGATGGGCTGCTGAACCAGAACTTGGTGTGTGTTCAAAAGGCACAAAGCAGCCAACATGGGTCTCTTTTCTTTTCTGCCTGGATGTATTTGAGCGAGAGAGACACTCTGAGGCTCTGGATGAGGAAGGAATCTGGATGCTCACCACCCAGGGCTGATATATAGCCTCTATTCTTCGTGCTTTTTCTTCCTGCTGAAGGAGTATTGGAGACAGCGTTCAGTTTCAGAACGGTGAGCCACCAGGGGGCCAGGAGATAGAATCCGTGAAGGCGTTTGCAGCCGATGACTCGCGTGACCCAGCACAGATCAAAGGCGGCCAAGAGAGAGTGATGGCGATTTATCCCTGGTCTATCTGCATTTGGAAGTGAACGTGGGAAGATCAATGTGCATAGAATGTCCATAGAAGCCGCATTAAGTGGCTTTTGAACCCACTCTCTTTGGGGACCAATACCACCAAAAGGTGGGAATGTGCCCCCAGGTGTAGGAGCTAAGTGTCTGTAAAATGTTTTTGCTGTATCTCCTCAGTAAATATCCTTTCATAAAAGCTAATTGATGTTAATTAGTCAAATTAAGAGGCAACTAGGTGGCTCAGTGGATAGAGCCCTGGGCCCGGAGTCAGGAAGACCTGAGTTTAAATTTGGTCTCAGACACTTACTGGCGGGGTGACCCTGGGCAAGTCACTTAACCTCTGTTTGCCTTAACCTACTGGAGCAGGAAATGGCAAACCACGCCAGTATCTTTGCCAAGAAAACCCTATGGACAGTATGGACGTGACTGAATGACTGAATTGACAGATTAAATTGGGGTGCTAGTTGCTCGCTGCTGACGCTGGGGAGAATAAACTGAAATGTGGGTTCAAGCTGATGGTGTTCGAGAATCACTCCCGGCCTCGCGGGGATACCCTCAGACCCCCGAGGGCGAGACGGAGCCTGGATCTGGGGCATCTCACTCATCGGGGCAGCGTGAATCGGGACAAAGATCTTCAGAGCTAATGAGGGCTCCAAAAGAGTAAAGTGAGAAGACACCGTGACAGGCGGTTCCAGCGGCGCCAGCCTGACCTGTTTGAGCAAACTGCTGATGCTGAAGAATGGGGACGTGGTGCAGAGCAGGGGGCCCGTAAGAGGACAGAGCGGGGAGCGGCCGGGCGGCTCCTGATGCAGGGGTGGGCGCCATTAGCCATGCCAAGAACAGAAGCAGCCCACGCGCACCCCAGGGCCGGGAGCCTCCGTTAGCCCACCCTCCCTCGCTTCTGCCCTCACACCCAGCGCTGCCCGGCGCTTTGGGACAGGAGCTGGTCTGCAGCCTCAGCACGAGCTGGGGACGCGGGCTGGAGAGGCGCCTGGCTTTTAAAGGCGCTGAAGGGATTCATAGCTGGCAAATTACAGAAGCAGGACTAATTAGCCCCAAGAGGCCCTTACATAAGCAGTGGGGGGAGGTGCCGGGCGATTTGCTGCCTTCTCTAGGCTCTTCCGGAGAGTCTGGTAATGAATGTTCTTTAGCAGCGGGAGCACAGAGCCCCTGTGGCTAACAGCTTCCCAGAGTCAACAGTGATCTGGATTTGCAGCCATGCCCACATCACGGGATGTGCCCAGAGCCCCAGCAGTGCCCCCATTTGGCTTTGTGGTTTAAGCTAGAAGAGAAGTGGTTTTTAGAACACAGTCTCCCTGGCAGCCTGGGAATGTCAGCAGCCGTGCTCACTAACTAGTTTAGGACGTAATCACATGCACCCACGGCAAGGTCTATTTTTAAGGATAATTCATTGCTAAGCATGAATGCTAGCTAACTCCAACTGTCCTTGCATAAACGACTGCTTGGTTTCCTATTGCTGCTTGGTGTCTACTGGTTCACGAGCTTCAGGGGCTAAAGTCAGAGACCGCTAGGCTGAGGGGAAACTACTGATATCCTTTCTCTTCTTCCTCAGGTCTCCAGAAAGGGAGGGCTACCGCTGCCCTCTCCCCTCGCCTCTCCTCTCCTCTCCTCTCCTCTCCTCTCCTCTCCTCTCCTCTCCTCTCCTCTCCTCTCCCCTCCTCTCCTCTCCTCTCCT
>NW_020954595.1:14631526-14695475 GCF_900497805.2 Vombatus ursinus | reverse complement strand
TCCCTCCCTCCCTTCCTTCCTCCCTCCCTCCCTTCCTTCCTTCCTTCTTCAACATGAGTATTTATGATGCTTTTAACCTCTTGATCCTGGCATTCCAAGGTCTCCACATTCTGGCTCCAACTAGAATACTACCTCCTTTCTTACCTCCTGTGCCTCAGCTAAATAGGACCACCTTCATTCTCATCCTCTTTTCTCCCACCTGTAAGCGTCTATCCATGCAGTGCTCTATGCCTGATAGGAATCTCCCCTATGCCTGTCTGTGACTCCTGATGCTCCTCCTTTCTTTCCAGGTCCAGCACGGTGGCCACTTCCTCTGGGACGTCTTCCTGAGCCTCCCTCCTCCTCAGATCTTTGTAGTCATGTACCTGTTCCTTCCCTTTGCTCACATGTCTCTTACCCTTGTGTAGCGTTTCTCTGGGTGGAGGAGACGATTGCTGAGGGTCACTGAGAAGTCCCAATGAGGGAAATCAAATTGTGAGAAACAGGCAAGTGAGATGATCAGTGAAGTCTGGGGGGTTCCCCCTTTCCTTCCCAGTTACCCGAGAGAGAGATTGCCTGGTGAACATGTGAATGACAGGGTGGTTGGGCTGAGCTCTTGGGATTTTGGCTTCCTGCTTGATCTCTGGGAAACTGTAGGACCGGGTAGATGCCACTGGACTTGGAGTCTCTGATCATTCTGGAAAAGGGTCATCAGTGACTGACTCTGAGATTGAGACTGTTGGACCAGCTGTGGCTGTTGGCTGCTGTACCTGGAGACTTTGCCTGGGGGTAAGGATCAGAAGAGGGGGAGGGTGGGCATCAACAGTGACCCCCCAAATCCAAAGAACCAGAGAGGCAGGTGGGAGGAATCAGCACGGTGGAGGCAAATCCAGAAGGGCAGGCTGGCAGCATTCGAAAATCCCATCGGGTGGAAGCCATTCCTAGAGAGTTTCGCTTGGATTTCCACAGATATAATCTCTGACCCTGAGAAAGAGGTCAAATATTCAACACTGCTGAATCCTTCTGATGACTGTGGGATCAGGTGAATTTGAACCATTCTCCTGTCACCCCCAATTTCTGGGGGAAGTGGGAGGAGCTTCAGGAGACAGTAGAGGAGGAAGGCCTTACGTAGCAGTGCTGAACCATTTTCTCTTCATTTTCACAGTATTTAATAAGCTATATACATGCAGTATATGGTGTGCATTTGTCCCGTGAATGTAGGGAGTGAATCACTTCAGAGAGAAGAGAGCCTGGATCTGGGCTGGAGCTGCAGATTTCCTAGTTTTCATGTTTCAGAGCAACAGTTCGTGTTGAGGAGCAGTATGGCATAATGGGCAGAGAGTTGGCCTCAAGTCAGGAAGGCCCAGGTTGGAGCCCCACTTCCAACATGTCCTGGCTGTGGGCACTAGGGTGACTCACTGAACCTCTCAGGGTGCTGGTCTTTCTCCAAGACCAGAAGCTGCAGAGAAGGTGCCAACCTGAGTTAGTGGGAGGAGCTTGCCACTGTGAGGGAGCTCTGCACACCAGAACAATCCCAAGGTTGGTGAAGATTTTTTAAAAACAACATATCATCCTTTGGTTTCCAGGCAAGATGTGACCGGTGCTGCCCTTCAGAGCAGCGAGGCTCACCAGAGGTAGAGAGAAGAGGAGCCTGTGTTCAGGCTTCCTGTCCTCTGGTGATCGGGGGATCTGCAGCTGTGCCACAGAGAGCTCTAGGAGCGGCTATTGGGCCACGGTGAACAGCCCCGATTGGTCCCTTGCTGGATGATGAATATGTTAACAACCTGCTCCCTTTCTGCAGCTGAGGGAAGGCAGCTTAGGGACCCCTTTGGATCATTGATATGACTTCATCCCCAAGGGTCTCTGGCACACACACAGTTCTCCCAAGTGCCTCACTTACATGCGTATAGACTCATCCTGACCTCCGTAAGTGTAAGCTTTTGGAGGGCCAGACCTAGCGTGGTGCTGTAATGAATGCATGCTCATTGCATGGCACTGAGTAGGGAAGGCTGCTGTACTTGTCTGACCAAGTAGTGGGGGATTTGGCTGGCTGGCTAGGACAGGCAAAGCACCAGCGGCTACCTGTGTCCTTCTACACGCAGAGCAGACTGACCACGATTTCCCTCATTTCCTGATGACTCTGGTTATTATGATAAGCAGTAGAAATTACCCTGGGCACGATGCTGTTCCCTCATCTGCCCAATGGCCCCCAGCATCTCTATTGGTTTTTATCTCTCTCCTTCTGCTCTCAGGCATGCTTTAATCCTTTGAAGACCCATGATTTCCCTGGTGTGTACAGAGAGCAGCCCTCCCAGGCTCCTGTAGATGGTCTCCCCGAGTTGTTGGGGCCAACCTTCTGGAGGTGAGCGTCTCCTCACTTCCCTTGGCTGCTTCTGGAAGAACATGACCAGATAGCTCTCCAGCTTCAGAGGGCCTGCCAGAGATCATGTCCCAGCGTCTCAAGATGGCAGAGTCTGGAGTCCCAGGGCTTGCATTCAAGACTAACAGCTAAGGCCACCTGGGCTTGGCTCAGGGTGTTGAGGGGCTGTGTTTCCAGCAAGGTCCCATGCTTATCAGCTTTGGAGCCCCAGACCCTAACGTGCTTCTAAGCACATTCTTCTCAGGCAGGGATAGCAAAGGTGGGAGGTGAGGGAAGCAGGGCTCTGACTGCTGCTCCCACTGTCCATCCTTCCATTTCATTTGGCACACAATCCAGAAATACTTCTCCTGGGTCTTTCAGAATCAGCTGTATGGTCTGTCCAGGGCAGTGTCCACTCTGGCTGGAGCTTAATGCCCACACAATTCCTGACCCCGTTCTAAGCACTCGGTCTTGGGACAAGCTGTTCCCTAGCTCTGGTCAGCCCTGATTCCTTCCAGAGCCCCATCTGGAGTGGTCTCTGAATGTGTTCTTGGACTCTGGGAGGGCAGGCCCATGATCACTAGTCTCCTAAAGGGTTTTTCACTGTGGTTCCACCGGGATGCCTAGGGAGCTGGGCTAGGCCTCCAGCAGCCTCTCCTTAGAGGCACCCAGTCCTCAGGGATGCTGCCTCTTTGCTATACCCATCTTCGGCTGGGGTGGTGATGGAGGGGAGTCCAGACTCTCCTGGACTTGTTGGTCCATTTCACTCCTGGCTTTCCATATCATAGAAGCCTCATGGGAAGAGGGTCTGGGGCCAAGCCAAGGCAGCGGCCGGCATTTGGGGCTGTTCTGCACAATGTTATGTGAGTGGCAGAGGAAGCCTCCTTCCAATGTGGCTGCAGGCTGGGAGCTCAGAAGACTCCCTCTGTGAAGTCCCCCCTTGCACCGGAAGGGAGGCGGGAGTCAGGCAGAGGGACATCTCCTCCTGAGGAGAGAGGATGGCCGGTGGCACCGGAAGTGCAAGGTGGAGAACCCTGGTGCTCCTGGGAAAAGAGATGGAGGAAATGGAGATTAAGGCATCAGATCCCAGCCCTGGGGCTGGAGGGACCTTGGCAGGCCAGGGGGCTCTTCCTCCTCATCTGACAGGCAGACAGAGAGGCAATGACTTGCCAAGATTCAAACTCAGGTCCTGGGACCCCTCCCTCTCCAGCACACTTTCCTTGGTATCATTTTCATGATGAGGAAGCTGGGGGCCTGCTGGACTCAGATCCTGGCTGAGCCAGAGCTGTAAGCCAGGCCCTGCTCCCAGCCCCAGACTTCTCCTCCATCTGGGCTTGAGCGTTTGGGCTTCTCTGGTATCCTTGTTGACTCCTGGCTCACCTCCATGGGGCCCCTTCAAGGTGACAATGTGCTGAGGCACACATCCCCATTGGATCCTCTCAGCATCTCTGGGAAGAAAGCAGGTCCCCAGTGAGCCTTCTATAGGCACAGAAAGAGGCTCAGGGGGGCAAGGGCCACCCAGCCAGGGATGCCTGGTCACCAGGGGGGCCAGCACTCAAACACAGGTCTCATCATGCAGGGGACTCCCAGAGCCTGAGCCCCTGCGTCTCACACAAGGTTCTGTGGCAGTTGAGCCAGCATGACTCATTTCTGTCCCCCTCAGATCCTGCTTCACAGACCATGTGCACAGTGACTGCATCAGCCCCAGGAAAGGGGCTGCAGTGGTGATGGCATGTGTCTGAACAGGGCCGGTTGGGGCAGAGCACAGAGTAGAGGCTGGAGGGGCCCTGTCCTCAACTATCCTGTAGCAGGATGTGGTAGAGAAGTCATAGGCAGAGTCAGGAGATGGACGCTCCAGCCTACATGACATTTCTCTCATTAAGAAGGTGACTGTGAGAAGGACCATTCTCTTCTCCTCCCTGAGCCTTGGGTCCTTCATCTGCAAAAAGGGGGCCGTGGTTCTGGCCTGGCTAAGGAAAGCCCAGCTGAATGATTTCTCATTCTGAGAGGCAGCACCAGGAACTGTTAAAGATGAGAAAGCACTTTGGATGTGTTTTCTCCTGAGAAATGTTTAAACCTAGAATAGAATGTTGGACTTAGAACCAGGAGAGATCTAGGCTCCAGTCCTGCCTCAGACATTTCCCAGGCCTGGGATTGAGGGGAATTAACTTTCTGAGCCTCAGTCTCCTCATCTTTAAAATAGGCATGATCATAGCTCCAGGCACCCAGGATTGTGTGAGGGTCACAGGATTTCTGTAAATGTAAGCTCTCATCATTAAAATGCTCTCTGAGTGTGAACTGTGACCAGCGTTTTTCTTTTTGGTCTCAAAAGCATTGGTGTCTTCCAAAGCACGGTACCCCTCCCACCCCCTGTCTCCATATCAGAAGAATCCTCAGAGGCTTAATTGAGTCCAGTCCTTACTTGCTCAAAATCTCACTTCAAAACATGTCCTATGGTCATCCATTCTCCACTGACACCTTGAAAGAGCACATTTCACTTCAGGGCCTTTCTGGTTGTGTGGAAGCTTTTCCTGACACCAGATCTAAATCGTCCCTTTGGGCCTTCCTCCCATTGTTCCTGGTTCTGCCCTCTGGACAAGTCTAATCTCTCTCCTATGTGATGGCCCTTCACATGTCCACCTTTCCATAGGATAAACTACCTTGGCTCCATCGAATGACCTTCCAGGGCATGGGTGATGGCTGCCCTCCTCTGGACCCTCTCCATCCATCCATGTCTTGAGCTGTAGTACCCAGACTAGAGCCTGAGGCCTTGCGTGTGCCCTGGTCAGGGCAGAGGATAGGGCCACTGATATCGGGCTTCTCTGAATGCCTTCTCTTGGTTGAACTGACTTTCTTGGCCTATCACATTGTGGACTCATATTGAGTTTCCAGTCCATTAAAAATAAGGCAAACTGCTGCTTAGTTGTGTCTGCACCATCTTGAACTTGTGAAGTTGTTTTTTTTCAGCTGAAGTATAACGTGCCACATTTATCTCTCCTAAATTTCAGGAACCTGGCAAGATTTGGTTTTGAAACCTGAGTCTGTCATCCAGGTAACTATTCCTCTCAGCTTTGTGTCATCTGCCAATTTGAAAAAGCACACCTTTTTATATATATTTTGTGATACTTTTGTCCAAGTCATAAGTAGAACGTTCAACAGTGCAGGGCCAGGCATAGAGCCCTGGGGCACTCCACTGCTGACTTGGTTCTAAGTTGGCATCCAATCCTTTATGACTATTCTTTGAGTCCAGCCTTTCAGATACACACTTGAAGTAGAGATGGAGTGGGGAGGGCCATAAAAGAAAAGGAACACTAAGTGAGGGAGGTTAGAGGGCTCTGCCAAGGCCCCCCTCTCTTCCAGGAGCATGGCTGCTGCTTCTCTTTCAATCCTTGTCATCTGATTGCACTGTCAGAGGACAGATAAGGACAAACCATCATGGAACCTCATTTCTAGCTGATCTCAACAAGCACTTGCTATTTTCAAGTTACTTGTTTCAGGTACCTAACAGGCAAAAGAGTAGACATATGTCAATCTTGGAGGAGGTCTCCAATGGGGTTTCTGTGGGAAAGATCCCAATAGGGATCTGTGCTTTGCCCTGTGCCATTTACCTGTGGTTTGTGCAAAGGCATAGAAGGCATGCTTATTGCATAGCTATCACACTGGGTGATAGAATTAAAACAAAAACCCCTTTATTGTGTAGCAGCAAACAAATGGCAAGACTGGAGGAAGTTTCTAAAATCTGAATGAACAGAGAAGCTGGAGGTAGGAACAGATAGGAAGAGATTGGCAGGTGAACTATGGTGGAGCCTCCCTCACACAGAGCATCCTTGTTCATCTTGTTTGCACTGAGGTTTTGTTTGGAAGTTACCAGTTGTTAGTCAAAACAGATGGGCAAATTAGCTTCATCTGGGTAGAAAATGTAGAAAGACCACTCTGAATGTACAGAGAGACAAGACTGTGATTTGTTGCTGGAAGAAGGTCATTAACCTTTTCATTCCTTTGTATTTAGTCCAGCCTATGTGATTTGCATGGAACAAAGTTGTGTGAAGTAGATGGGGAAGGGGGCGGGGAGAACTTACAGACAGTTTCCTTATATAGTTTCACTCAAATTTACATGAGGAATTAGAGCCTTGGGAAACATTCGTTTACTCCATTTGTTTGATAAGAAACAAGAACTAAAACTGGTTTCTATCATATATTAGGTGAGAGTCTAGCAAGAGACTGAAGAGACAAAAGAGGAGAGAAGAGTTCTGAGAAGACTTAAAAGAATAGATGTGATCCTAGTCTGGGCATCTGCTAACTTCTGTGAGTAGTGTGGCTGAGGGGACCTACTTTGTTGCTCTTGGTTGAAAGAGAAAATTGATTGAGGAGTGATTTTCATCGCTTTTGGTTGAGTAAACTGTAATCCACTTTCAAAGGAGAGGCTTACTAACCACAACATCCCCATCAGAGGGTAGAAAGAGTACTAAATGACTCTGGAAATAGAATGTCATCTGAATACTGTAGATGAGACGTTATAGAAGGCTGAAAAAGCTGACTGAGAGAGCTACATTCCACCCTGTGGCCCTCCTTGTAGGGGAGAGCCTAACTAGTGATCATATTCTTAGTGAGTATTGAATGGAAAATTATGTGACTCTGAAGGTACCTGAATACAAGGTAGAGTAGAGATGGGATGTCCCAGCAGGGGAAGCCTTGCTCAGGACCCACCACTCATGGGAACAGGCATGACCAACAGGCTGTTTGCCTCAGGAATTTATTATGGAAGGTGGCTACCAAGCTCAGAGGATAAAGAGACTTTTGCAGTGACCAGCAGAGAGTGAGTGATATTTGTACTTCTGTTACTGCTAAGTAACTATTCATGCAAAATGAAACTTCTTTCTGAAATGGAAGATGTAGGAGCGCAAGGAATCAGAGACAAAGGTGCATTTAATGAACAAAAAGTGTCCTGGCAAAAAAAAAACCCAAAAAGGATGAGGATCTGAAGAGGCAGAGGGGAATTATGGCAGGAGTTGCACCCAAGAGAAAGGAAGAAGGACAGCTGAACACATGGGCCCAATACAAAGGGCCAGAGAAAGAAGGGATAAGTAGTCATGATTGATGGCTCTCTGCTAAGAGGACTTGAAGGGCCAGTTTGTTTATCTGATGAGAACACTGAGGGAAGGTTCTATTTTCTAATGACCTGGGTTGTGATGGGGAAACTTTGTCAAATCTCACTATTAATACACACTCCTGGTGATCATAGGAAACCAAAGGATATCACCAAAATAAACCTAGGATGCATTTATAAGGATTACACAATCCTGGGGAGGAAATTGAAGACTTTAGGGGCACAGATTGGGTTTTCATTACTGCTGATGGTTGAAAGTGGGAGATTAAGAAGGGAAAGGAAGATTTTGGAAATGAGCAATTGGTAGAAAAATGGCATTTGAAAAAAATATTTTAGATTTCCATACCATGATTTAGAATATAAAGATGACTGGCTCTATCCCATGAATGGAGTACACCTAATGAGAGCCAGTAAAATATATATTTGCTTTGAGTGTGAGCTGATTAAGAGACATTTAAACTGAAAAAGGTGGGAGAAAAAAGAATGCTACAACTGTTAGGCTTGGCATCAGAAAGTAGCAATTACATCATAGGTAGATGACTCACAGAAAGCTGACCCAGAGATTCTCAAGAGATAAAATCCAAGTAAAGAGTCAGCAATAAAAGGGATGGTCTCAGATGACTAGAAATAAATGCACAGAATAAAGGTAATAAGGAAAACATGACTTTCTAGATATTCTTTTTTTTTCAGTGAGGCAATTGGGGTTTAGTGACTTGCCCAGAGTCACACAGCTAATAAGCGTTATGTGTCTGAGACTGGATTTGAACTCAGGTCCTCCTGACTCCAGAGCCAGTGCTCTATCCACTGTGCCAGCTAGCCACCCCCTTTTCTAGATATTCTTATGTGAGAAGGGGGCTCATTGGTGTCACTGTGACTTCATGGAAAGATCCATGACTAGACTGTGGCTACTTCTTTCATGGCCCTCAACACACAGACCCAGGAAATGGCATCCATACTCCTTGATACTCCCACGTATGGTGGCTCTATTTGTCACACCATTCATCAACCTCTTTTGGGTTCATGTCATCCTTCTCTAGATATTTTCCCCAATCTCTGAAAGCTGGGCCAGTTTTTCCTTGCTTCCCAGTACACATGGTGTTTCTATTTAGAATTCTGGTCCCAAAGTGATGCCAAGGTTTATCTTTCCAGCAACACCCAGGATATCCCTACATCCCTGCGTCTTCTGACCTCATTCTCTGGCTGTCGTACACCTAGTATGGGTGTTTCTCTTGCATGTCACTGAGGCAGCATGCTTGGGACTGTTATCTTCCATGGTTGTCTGCATTTATTGCCACTGAGGTTTTTTAGAAGATTGGAATTAATTGTAAGTCTATTGACAGACTCCTATATTATACCCCAGGAGCCCATCTCAAATCAATTAAGATCGATTAATCACAGTGTGATTAACTTTAATTGTGTGAAGTTCTAAACAATCAGAAAATAACATTCACATGTGTTTCAACTAATAGCCCTTATTTTTGCATCCCTGTCCCACCCCTTTGTTTGCTCATTGTCTACAGTATCTAAGATTAATTGTTAGTTTGGTCTTATTTAGCAATGCATGGACAACAAAAGGTCTTTTGATGGCGAGTAACAAATCTGACGTTCTTCTGTCTTGTACAAACACAGAATCACAGAAGTTTAGAACTGGAAGGAACTTCAGTGACCACCTGGTCCAATCAAATCTGAAAAAGAATCCTCTTACTGATGTCCCCAGAAGTGCACACAGCTGGTCTCTGCTTGAAGAAGTCTGGGCCAGGGAACCCGCCACACTTGGGACAGCTCTTGTTGGTAGGTGCTAGGTAACATCAAGTCTACGTTGGCCTCTCAGCAGCTTCCCTCCATTGCTTTTGCTTCTGCCTTCTAGTGAAACCCAGCTGAATTCCTTTTCCACATACAAATCTTTTCCGTACTTGAAGTCAACTATCATGTATCGCCCAAGTCTTCTCTTCTCCATGCTGAAAATGCCCACTTCCTTCAACTGACACCCTTGTAGCATGAACTTGAGGCATTTCACTGTCTTAGCTTTCCCCACCTGGACACTCTCCAGCCTATTGTCCCCCCTAAAGCATGGTGCCTAGGAATGAGCATGATACTCTAAGTGTGGTCTGTCCAGGGCATAGTGCAGGGGGCCTATCACCTCCTTTGTTTTTGACACTATGGATGTTCTTAGTACAGCCCAAGATTGCCATTGGCCTTGTTTGGCTGTTATATCACATAGTTGGCTCATATGGAGCTTACTGTCTACCCAAACCCCAGATCTTTTTCAAATGACTTTCAATGCATAAAATGTCCACAAAGTTTGATTTTGATGTCTTATCATGGAGGGAAGGTAGTCCTGGGTTCTCAAAGGTTCTTCCAGAAAAGCAAAGGAAGGTCCTATTGGGCCCAAAGGGCTTTGATATGACCCCAGGAACAGACCAAGTCTGCTTTCTAAGGACCAGCCCAATTTAGCACAGAGTGACTTCTTGCCAGTATGCTGGCCACTTGGTGATACTCTTTTCATTGAAGAGAACTCATGAAACAAAGGAAAATACCACTGGGCCCTCAGTCTTGTGTGGCCCCTTCTGCTAACACGGTGATGGTGACAGATTGGTAGCTAAGGGGCAGAGGGGTGAAGAAACCCACTTTTTACACCTGGGTCCTCCCTCTATTAGTACAGAGGGTCAGACTCCTTCCCAATGGGGAGAAGAAAGATACATGCAGAAGTGTGAGTGATGCTCTGAATCTTTGAGGTATTTGTGGGTTTCCTGAGGACACACTTGGCTGATGGATAGCTTTTTCACTTTTTATAAGCAATTTGGATCATTTTTTTCCAAGTGTTTTTGAGTGTGCTGAATTAGACACAAATGGAAGGATGCATCCAATGGCCTTGGGGAGTTTGCCTTTCCAAGTAATGTCAGTAACTGCACAGAATTCTCCAAGTGCTGGGAGCCTTGAGGGATGTACTCAGCATGCTCTTCATTAAGTTATAATCAGCACCATATGCTGCCTTGTAAATGACATTGAAACATCTTTGTTCTCATGTCAAGTCCCCCTTGCCCCTTTCATTATTAGATGTTCAGAAGTAAGGGACACCCTTAGAAACCAGAGAATTGCTCATACAGAATCCTTGAGAATTTGGGGTGGATTAAAGTTGGAGACATTTACTGGAAAGGTCACTAGGGGGAGTAAAGCCCAATCCCCTCATTTGACAAATTAGGAAATTGGAGCCTAGAGAGGTTGTGAGTATTCCCATGTGAAACAAGTGGCTAAATGGAAGAGCTGGAGTTCAAATCCACCTTCTCTGATTCCACATCACATGGTCTACGCCCACCATGACCTCTTGTCTTTATTTACAACAGGAGATAATCTGGTCTGTCTGAAACTTTCTAGTGACAGGGAGTTGTGATAGCTGGGTCTTATGCATGGCAAAGGATTAAGTGATCTAACATCAACTAGATCCTCACTGTGAGAAGGCAGTTACTCTAGACCTCCTTAATAGATGCACTATGCCACTTGACATATTGGCTGTTCCTAAACTCTCAACTCCTCAAGATTCCTATGGCACTCCCTCTCCCAACCTTTTCAGCCAAGGCTCTCATTCATGCTTTACCCAAAAACTGAATGAGGCCATTTTCCAGGAGCTGCCTCTTCTCCCCTTATCTTCATTTTACATCATTCAGATATCTTCCTCCATAGTCCTCCTTCACTGTAGTGTCTGATGATAAGGTGGCCCTTGTCCTTGCCAAGGCAAAATCCTCTATACATACCCTTGATTCCACCCTCCTGCATCTCCAACAGATGGTCCCCACCATTATTCCCACTCTCTTCCTAAACTTCAGTCTCTGCATAGCTACTGGTTTATTCACTATGGTTTTCTTTTTTATATATTTTTAAAACATTTTTTATTTAAAGTTTTGAGTTCCAGTTCTATCCCTCCCTCCTCTCCCCCCTCCCTGAGATGGTAAGCAATCAGATATAGGTTATGCATGTGCAATTATGTCAAACAATTCCATAGTAGTCACTTTGTACAAGAAGACTTGCATAAGAGAAAAAAAAAGAAAGAAAGAAAGTGAAAAATAGCCTGCTTAGTCTGTATTCAATCAACATAAGTTCTTTCTCTGGAGGCAGACAGTATGCTTCAACATTAACTCTTTGGGATTGTCTTAGATCATTGTACTGCTGAGAATGGCTAAGTCATTCCCTGTTCTTCATTGAACAATATTGCTGTTACTGTGTACAATGTTCTCCTGGTTCTGTTCACTTTGCATTCACTTCACTCGGCATCAGCTCATGTAAGTCTTTCCACGTTTTTGTGAAACCATCCTGCTTGTTATTTCTTATGGCACAATAATTGCCCTACTGTTTTCAAAGATGTCCAAGTCTCCTTTACCCTTAACCCTTTCATTAGAGTCTTCCACATCTTCCAGTCACTATCCTCCGGCTCGCCTCCCCTTCTCAGCTAAACTCCTAGAAATAGCCATTCACACTTGGTGCCTTTAATTACTGTCCTCTCTCTTTTAAACTCTCTGTAGTCTGACGTCCAAAATCATCATTCAATCCAACTGCTCTCTCCCAATTCACCAGTGAGCTCCTAATGGTCAATGCAATCACCTTTTCTCCACCCTCACCCTACTTGACCTCTCTGACAGTGACACTGTTGGCCATCTTCTCCTCCTAGAGACTCCTCTCTGGGTTTTCCCAAGCCTGCTCTCTGCAGATTCTCCTCCTACCTGTCTGACTTCTCAATCTCCTTTGCTAGAGCTTTGTCCATGTCCCACCCACTAGCTGTTGTCCTTGAAGGCTATTTTCTCCTCTTCTCACTTGGTGACCTCATCAGCTCCGTTGAGTTTAAATCACCATCTCCAGGCAGATGATTCTGGAGCTACACTTATATCTCTAATCTCTCTCCTAAACATCAATCTTATTTCACCAACAGAATAAATAAATGAGTGAACAGAGCATTTATTGAGCACTTACTATGCACCAAATGCTGTGCTAAGGCTTGGGAATAAAAATAAAAAAGTCAGACCGTCAGTGTCTGTTACCATGGAGCTCTCACTGGTGAGGCAACACACAGGGAAGGCTTCAGCTATAGGCAGGTGGAAAGGTCCCATGGTCCTCACAGTGCAACAGAGAAGCAGATGTTCATGCCTCTTCTTTAATGTCATTTCTGTTGATACGATCCTATCAGTTTCTGGTGTTGATTCAGTTGACAATGCTAATAACTATAGTTGCAAGAACTTTCTTCGCTGGGTACTTAGTAGCTATGACTGCAGGGCCAGGTTGCGTGTCCAGAATGGCTTCCCAGGATGATGGCAGAGGATCCTAGGCTGGAAGCCTTGCTGCTCCCAGGCTATTGAGTTTGGAGTCCTGGGTTGTCTCCATTAGGGCCTGAGGGGAGCCGGTGGTCAAGATGGTGGTTTGGCTTGTCTGGCACATGCTGCCTCCTGTCTTTGTCTCAGACTGCCTGGCCGCTTCAGCTAACTTGGCTTGCCTGCTTTGCATATGGCATTTGGTTGGCAGTTAGGGGGGATGGCTGGGCCCTTCTCCATAGGTGTTACCTTCTCAGATTAGGACTGGGAGGTCTGGGCTAGATGTAAGACTGTGGTCTGGGAGATACTGTAACTCCCAGGGCATCTCTACTTCTCTGCCCATTGGTGGCAGCTGCTGGTGGTGATGAGGAAGATTGGCCCCCTTGCCACAACCATTTCTCTCTCACTGATGGCTGTGGGGACTTGGCTGGGAGCAGGGTTGGTGATTTGGAGGCACTGCCATTCCCAAGGCTTTCGGGCTCAGGATTCTGGCTTGTTTCACAATTGCCTCTTGGATGTTTCAAGCTAGATGTCTCACAGACAACTCAAACTCAATGTGTCCAAAACTGGACATTGCCCTCCAATTATTTCCCCCCAAACCTTCCTGTCTTCCCCACTTTCTTATTGCCACTGAGGCCACCTTCCTCCTCCTTCTGGGCTTGTAGCCATAGTTTCATCCTTCTCATTCACTTCACCTTCACTACTCCATTACCAAAACTTGTCATGTCTCCCTCCATGACTACTCACTTAGTCACCACCCCAGTTCAGGACCCCATTGTCTTAGGCTGGTACCACAACAGGAACCTGTTTGTTGGTCTCCCTGTCTGAAGTCTCTCCAACCCACTGTCCATTCAGCTGTCATACTGAGCACCCTAAAGTGTAGGTCTGACCATGTCCCTCCCCTGCTGAATAAACTTCAGGGCCACCTTCACCTGCTAGATCAAACATGAGCACCTCAGTTTGGAATTTCTGCATGCCTCTCTGGGGTCCCTCCCACCTTTAATGTCTGCTTGCTGGTTCTTCCCCTTCTTGTATGCAGTGGTCCGGCACCAGCGGGCTGCTTCTCGGACCTCACACAGGCTCGGTCTCTGATCCCTGGGCCTCTGCCCTGGCTGTTCCTCATGCCTGGAGGACTCGCTTTCCTCACCTCCACCTCTCAGAATCCCTGTCTTCCTTCAAGACTCAGCTTGAGTTGCTCCTTCTGAAGGAGGTCTCTCTCTCTCACCCAGCTTCTGGGGCTTCCTCACTGAGGTTCCTTTCTGTCTGCCCTGTAGCCATCTTATATGTCCCAATGTATGTGTGTGCCTTCTTCCTCATTGGAGAGTCAGCTCCTTGAAGGCAATGACTGTTTCCTTTTTTCATCCTCCTACCCCTGATGCTTCAGAAATACTTGGTGATTGATCAGTAGCAGGACTGAGGCAGCCCCTCTCCACTTTGGGGAATGAGGTACCCAGCAGGTTGAACTGCCCTCAGAGCTGTGTTTGCTTGACCAATTTGTTCTCTCCCACTTCTCTCATTTCTGAAAATGAAGGCTGAGAGCATGGAAAGCACTCTGGACTCTGAGTGAGGGAAGATCTGTGTTCAAGACCAGATCTGACATTTACTTCTTGTAAGGCCTTGAGCAGGTCATATTACTGCTCTGAGCCTTGGTTTTCCTTCTTGAAAAACAGAAGAATCACACCTGCAGTGCCTACTTTCCAGGGTTGGTGGGAGGATTTCATGAGGTCAGACTTCACCATGTCTGTTACTCTGAAAGCTTGAGGTAAATGACAATGAATCTCACTGGTAAAAATGAGCTGCACAACACAGCAAAGAGATCAGAATTGTGTCTCCACATAGTCTTGGACAAGACCCTGACTTTGTTTTGCCACCTGAAAAATGGGATAGTTAAAATCCCTGCCTTCCCTACCTCTCAAGACTCTTGGGAAGGTCAGCTGAGGTCACTTGCAAAAATCATATCGTACAGCATGTAAATGAGAGCAAATGACTATGTCAGTCACCAAGGGGGTCCCCCCACCTGCTGCAGCTCTCCTCACAACTCCTACCATTCCCAGAAGCTCTCCTTTCAGTTTATCCGAAAATACCATGCTGTCATTTAAGCACAGTTGGGTCCAAAATCTCTCAGTTTTAGTTTAAACTCCTGCATGAATATTTCTACTTTGAGGAGAGAAATAAATATTTCAAAACAGTAAACAGTTGAAAAATTAGGATATAAATATTTTAGAAGTCAATTGTCAGTTACTGGGCTGATTTCTAAATTATGTCTTCTCTCTGCTCTGACTGCATTTAAATGCCTCCTTCCCCACTGCTGCCAGGGGAGTGGATTTTGTTACCTGACTTCATGCATTTATTTGGGGCCTGAATTCTGGCTTATTATTGTAGGCAGTTTTCAGGGCTGTTTTGCCTCTGAAACTACCTCATGAAGTAAAGCAGCCCTTCAGAAGGAGTTTGGAGAAGAAAAAACAGTAGAAAGGAGGGAGCTGGAGAGCCAGGTCCAGACTCTGGCTCTGGCCTTGACCTTCACTCTGGCTTGGGCCTGGCCTCCTGGCCACAAGTGTCTCCCTCAGTCTGTGCTCTAGCTTTTGTTTGTCTTGCCCTCATTGCTGAAAAGACCAGTTTAAGGGTCGTTTCATACTTTCAGCACAATCCTAGTGTCTAAAATGTTAGAACTCACAAGTTGGCATAGGTACCTAAAGTGAGCCATGTCATCATGGTCAGGCCTTTGGCTCCAGGCTCACTCAGTGCTCCTCTCTGCTGGATTCACAGTGTTCTAAGGAAAATTCTGAGGTGAAGCTGTCTCCTTGAAATACTGACCTTGCTTCTCTTTATGGAGGGATGGGGATCTATGTTGAACATGTTGCAGGGGTCAGTCATTGAAGGAAGCTAAGGAAGCTATTTGGTGCCACAAAACTGAGGACAGTAGGATTGATAGAAGAGTTAAAGCCAGAATGAATAAAAGCTAAAAACCAAATGAGAGTGGTAGAGGAAAAATGAGGGAAAATAAGAGCTATAAGGAAATTAATAGCTTAGAACAAAAGATAAAAAAAGACCCCAAAACCTTGTCCTTGAAAATAACACCCCCTAAATGAGAATTGGTCAATAAGAAGCTAATGACTCTATGAAATATCAAGAAATACTAGAACAAAACCAAAAGAATGGCACAATGAGGAAAATGTAAAGTGTCTCATAGCAAAAACAGCTGACTTGGAAAAAAGATGGAGGAAATAAAATTTAAGAATCATTGGATTACTTGAAATCCATAACCCAAAATAGATGCTGGATATAATATTAACAGAAATCATAAGTGAAAACTTCCCAGATCTCTTAGAACAGTAGGGCAAAGTAGAAATCGAAAGAATCAACTGGTCCCATCCAGAAAGAAACCCCCAAATGGAAACTACCAGGAATATTATAGTTAAAATCTAGAGCACCTGGATCAAAGAAGATACTACAAGCAGCCAGAAAAAAATGATTCAAGTACTGAGGAGCCACAATCAGCATAACACAAGATTTATCAGCCATCAACATAAATTAATGGAGAGCTTGGAATATGCTATTCCAGAAAGCAAAAGATTTAGACTTCAACCAAGAACACCTTACCCATCAAAACTGAGTGTAATTATACAGGAGAAAATGGATCTTTATTTAAATAGAGGTCTTCCAAGCATTCCTGATGAAAATACTAGAACTGAGCAGAAAATTTGTACAAAACAGGAAAACATGAGTGGGAAATCATAAGGGACTACACAAAGTTGAACTATTTACACTCATATGTGGGGAGATGATACATGTAGCCCCTCATATATCTACCATCATCAGAATTCATAGAGGGATTCTAAATATACAGAAAACCTGGGAATTATTCTATTATGTCTTGATAATCTTAAGAGAAGAATGGAAAGAGTGGGGAAGAGGAATACACTGGAAGGAAGGGAAAGGGAGGTTAGGAAAAAAATCATCACACAAAACTGAGGTATGCAAGTAGAACTATATGCAAACAAGGAGAAGGGAGTTGGTGGGGGAAGTGGTTGGCACTTGAACCTCATTCTCATCTGAACTGGTCAAAGAAGGGAAGTACATATGCAGTTGGGTTCAGAAATACATCTCACTCAATAGGGAAATAGGAGGGAAAGAGGAGAAGAGAGAAGGGGGAATTAGAGGGTGAGTAGATCAAGCAAAGGATTAGTTAGTCTTAAGCAAAACAAACTCTAAGGATGTAATAAAACATTTTCAACTCTTTTTAAAGTGGTGAAAAATGGGAAATCAGGGTGGGGGAGATGTCCATAAATTTGGGAATGGACCAACAAATTATGGTATATAAATGTTATGGAATAATTTTGTGCCATAAGAAATGATGGTTTCAGAGAAACCTAGGAAGACTTGCACAAACTAATGCAAAGAGAAGTTAACAGAACCAGGAGAATTCATATAATGACAATATGATAAAGGAAAACAATTTTGAGAGAACTAGGTATTTTGATCATGTAATGACCAGCTATGATTCCAGAGGAATTTGGCACAGTGCTGACACATAGAAGGGGCTTAACAAATTCTCATTGATTGAGCATACTTCATGATCAGATATGAAGCTTTTCAGATAGAGCAGCTAGGTGGCACCATAGTAGATACAGCACTGGGCCTGGAGTCAGGATGATTAGAGTTCAAATCTGTCCTCAGAAACTTACTAGCTGTGTAACCCTGGTCAAATCACTTAACCTCTGTCTGCCTCAGTTTCCTCATCTGCAAAATAGAGATCATGATAGCATTTTCCTCCTAGGGTTGTTGTGAGGATCAAATGGGCACATAGTAAGCACTAAATAAGTGATTTTTCCTTTCCATTCCCTTTTAATGAGCTCCATCTACTACATGTCTGCCTCTTGCTCAAAAATACACCCTAAAATATTGGTAAAATATGGCGCTAAAATCCACATATACTAAGTAAATCCACAGCATCCCCCACATATTAGGCTAACAAATCTGTCAGAAAAAGGCACAGGTTCAGATTGAAATGCCATACTTTTAATGAATCCATGCTGACTTTTCATTTTCCTTTTGCTTGTTGAATTGGACTAGGTTGAAACATTCACAAACCATGAAGTAATTGAGATTCTGCTTATCATTGTCATTCCCCATTTTCTTCTTACCTTCAAGAACTGGAAAAATATTCCCCCCAAATCTCCTATACTCCATATTAATGGGGTGTCCCCTATCCTCTCTAAGTCTCCCAGGTCCAGTATAAATACTCATTGGCCCTTCGTGGCATCGTAGACACCCCTCACTATTCTTGGACATCTCTAGTTTTTATCCATTGATTAATGGATAATATCTATTGTGTTCTGACTTCACTATGGTCCTTTCAATGTCACATCTTGGCTTGGAGGTGATTCTGGGTTCAGAAAGGCATTGACAGCAGAGCACCTGCTCAGGCCTATCCTGCCCAACTGTCAGCCCTGGAGTGTGAGCCTTATGACAGACTGTTAGTCTTGAGGAATTCTCAAAAAATCATCATCAGGGGATGGTTCTTGCCAGACCCAGCAGTTCATATTACAAATAAATGATGCTGGCCATAAGGCTAAACAAGTCAAACTGTTTTCACATTGCATTAGGCTGATCAAAGTCAAGATTTCAGGTCCCAGCATTTATGCAGACTCTTTTATCTTGAATTCTCTTCTCTTCTCTCTCCCTTGGTGACCACATAAGCTCCAATGTTATCATCTCTAGGTGAGTGAGTTTCAAGTCTATATAATTAACTGTAATATGTCTCCCAAATTCTCATCTCTTGTTCTGTCTTCTGGATATCTCATTCTGGATATCTCATAGGCATTTCAAGCTCAACCTGTCTCACTCATTTTCCCTAGAATCATCTATTCTATTAAACATCCCCATTTCTGTTGAGGTCCTCACCACACTTCCCTCTGTCCTGGTTCCCAACTTTGAAGTCATACTCAATTCCTCATTCTCCTTCAATCCCCATATCCAACCACAGGACAAGCCTTGCCATATCTATTTCCACAACATTTCTTGTGTCTGTCACCTTCACTCCAATAGCCTCTGTCCTCATTCAGATCCTCATAATCTCTCATCTGGACTATCATAATAGCCTCCTAACTCAGCTCCTCTCTCTGGTATTTACTTTTCTAATCCATCTTATAAATAGTCTTAAAGCAGATTTGGCCATGTCACCCCTCCCACCCCCACTCAGAAATGTTCAATGGCTTTTTATTGCCTTTACAACAAAATACAGTACAAAAATCTGCAGCCTGGCATGTTGTCCACAATCTGGCTTCCTTCCACCTTTACATTCTTATTTCACATGGTTCCCTTTCATACATTCTCCATTCTAGTCCAACTAGCCTGCTAGCTGTTCCTTGGATAAAACATTTTATTTCTCACCTTCATGCATTTGTATAAGTAATCTACCACTTCTGAAATTCCTTCCTTCCTCACTTCTCCCTCATTGAATTCCTAGCTTCTTTTATAGAACAGCTCAGGTGCAATCTCCTATGGGAGACATTTCTTGGCCACCCCAGTCATTCACCACCATTCCCTTGTGAACTTACTTTGTACTATGTTGCAATCTTTGTGTTCATGTGCTATTTCCCCAATATAATGTAATCTTGAACACAGGGATGATTTCATTTTTGTCTTTGTATCCCCAGTACCCTGCACAATTCAGTACACACAACAGATGTTTAATAAATGCTTGTTAAATTGAATTGAATTGAGCTGAATGTTAAATGCTCCCACATTTCTTTGATCAGTCTTTTCCATTCCAACTTCTGCCTTCATATTAGGGGAATTCAGCATCAGTGTAGATGTTTCCTCAAAACATTTTTTTCTCATTAATTTTTTTTATTCTGAATTAGTCAACAACCCCTAAAAAGAAAATTTCCCTAGGCAAAATAGAACAAAGATTATGTGTGAAACCATGGATCCCTATTATGTAAGCTTGCTTTTTTATGTATTAATTTATTTATTTTTAGTTTTCACTTCCAGAAGATTTGAGTTCCAAATTTTCTCCCCATCTCATCCCTCCCCCCACCCCAAGATGGCGTGCATTCTGAATATCTCTTTCCTTAATCTGCCCTCCCTTCTATCTCTCCCCCCACCTTCTCTTATCCCCTTCCCCTTCTACTTTCCTATAGCGTAGGATAGATTTCTATACCCCATTGCCTGTATATCTTATTTCCCAGTTGCATGTGAAAACAATTTTTAACATTTGTTATTAAAACTTTGGGTTCCAAATTTTCTCCCTCCCTCCCTCATACCCACCTTCATTGAGGAGACAAGCAACTCAATACAAGTTACACATGTGAAGTCATGGAAAACACTTCCATAGTAGTCATGTTGTGGAAAACTAACTATATTTCCCTTCATCTTACCCTGCTCCCTGTTTGTTCTATTCTCTCTTTTGACCCTGTCCCTCTTCAGAAGTGTTTGCTTCTGATTACCCCCTCCTCCAATCTGCCCTCCCCTCTATTATTTCCCCCCCCACTCTCTTATCCCCTTCCCCCCTATTTTCCTGTAGGGTAAGATAGATTTCCATACCCAATTGAGTGTGTATGTTCTTCCTTAAGCCAAATCTGATGAGAATAAGATTCATTCATTCCCTCTCACCTTCCCCCACTTCCCCTCCATTGTAAAACCCTTTTCTTGTCTATTTTATGTGAGATAATTTACCCCATTCTATCTCTTCCTTTATCCTTCTCCCAGTATAATCCTCTCTCAGCCCTTAATTTTATTCTCCAGATATTACCTATTCATCTTCAACTCATTCTGTGCCATCTATTTATCTTTCTATCTTTCTATCTATCTATCTATCTATCTATCTATCTATCTATCTATCTATCTATCTATACATATAATTTTTTTCCTTCCAACTACCCTAATACTGAAAAAGGTCTCATGAGTTACAAATATCATCATTCCATGTGGGAATGTAAACAGATCAACTTTAATAAGTCCCTTATGATTTATCTTTCCTGTTTATCTCTTCATGCTTCTCTTGAGTCTTGTATTTGAAAGTCAAATTTTCTATTCAGCTCTGGTCTTTTCATCAAAAATGCTTTGAAAGTCTATTTCATTGAATGACCATTTTTTCCACTGAAGGATTATACTCAGTTTTGCTGGGTAGGTGATTCTTGGCTGTAATCCTATCTCCTTTGCCCCCTGGAATATCATATTCCAAGCCCTTTGGTCCATTAATGTAGAAGCTGCTAAATCTTGTGTTATCCTGATTGTGTTTCCACAATACTTGAATTGTTTCTTTCTGGCTGCTTGCAATATTTTCTCCTTGACCTGGGAACTCTGGAATTTGACTACAATATTCCTAGGAGTTTTCCTTTGAGATCTCTTTCAGGAGGTGATTGGTGGATTCTTTCAATTTCTATTTTCCCCTCTGGTTCTACAATATCAGGGCAGTTTTCTTTGATAATTTCTTGGAAGATGATGTCTCGGCTCTTTTTTTGATCATGACCTTCAGATAGTCTAATAATTTTTAAATTCTCTCTTCTGGATCTATTTTCCAGGTCAGGTGTTTTTCCAATGAGATATTTCACATTGTCTTCTATTTTTTCATTCTTTTGGTTTTGTTTTACAATGTCTTGATTTCTTATAAAGTCAATAGCTTCTAATTGCTCCATTCTAATTTTTAAGGAAGTATTTTCTTCAGTAAGCTTTTGGACTTCCTTTTCCATTTGGCCAATTCTGCTTTTTAAGGCATTCTTCTCCTCATTAGCTTTTTGGATCTCTTTTGCCATTTGGGTTAGGCTATTTTTTTCCTTTTTAAAAAAATTTTTTTTTAAGCTATAATTTTCTTCAGTATTTTTCTGGGTCTCCTTTAGCAAGCCATTGACTAGTTTTTCATAATTTTCTTGCATCACTCTTCCTAGTTTTTCCTCTACTTCTCTTACTTGCTTCTCAAAATCCTTTTTGAGCTCTTCCATGGCCTGGGACAGATTCATATTTTTCTTGGAGGCTTTGGATGGAGGCTTTGATTTTATTGTCTTCTTCTGGTTGTATGTTTTGATCTTCTTTGTTACCAAAGACTATGGTCTGACTTTTTTTCACAGTTTGCTCATGTTCCCAGACAATTATTTGAGTTTTAAACTCTTTGTTAAGGTAAGGTTCTGCTTCCAGTGAGGAGAATGTATTGTCCCAAGCTTCAGGGGTTTTGTGCAGCTGTTTTCAGAGATAATTCTAGGGACTGTTAAATTTTCAGTTTTTCCAAGGTGGTATAATCAAGGATGAGGTCTTTACTCCTTTCTTGGCCTGGACTCTGATCTATGAGTAACCACAAGCACTCTTTTCTGCCTTGGAACTGTGAGGAGGATTCCCTCTCCACAACCACTACAAGCTCCACCATGCCAGTGCTCCTCTTCATCCCAGGATCACCACGTAGAACTGTGACCCAGATTCAAGCAGGGGCAAAGCAAGAGAATCCTGCCTTGCTGCCAGCAAAGAGATCCCTGCAATTCTCCTCTGACCAGTCACTTTATTCTCCTGTCTGGGCCAAGAGCTCTGGAAGCAGCTGCCACCCCACAGCCATGCCAGGACTGGGACTGGGACCTAGCTTCTCTCTCACTGTGGTCACAGACTTTTCCTACTGACTTTCTTAGTTGTCTTTGGTGTTTGGGGTGAGAAGTCTGGAAACTGCCACAGCTGCCTGTGATTCAATCCCCTTTGGCCTGCTCCAGGTGTGCTGAGGTCTAGTCTTTGCCTGCATGTGCATGCTGAACTGCGTTCCTCTCCCAGTCTGACATGATAGACCTTTCAAATCAACCATCCAGGCTGACTTAGACTGGAAATTTGTTTCACTCTGTTTTTTTGTGGGTTCTGCTGCTTTAGAATTTGTTTAGAGCCATTTAACAGCTGTTTGGAGGGGTTTGGGGTTGAGCTCAAGCAAGTCACTGCTTTTACTCCACCATCTTGGCTCTGCCCCCTTGTTTCCTCAAATCTTCAATCTACTAATTTCTCATTATGTCATCCTCCAATTCACCCCAGCCATTCATAGGAACTGTCCCAGTTCTGGTCTTTCTATCCATCCCAAGTGTTCCATAGCCATGATCAAGGATTCTGTTAATCCTTTATCTGATCATATTCTCCTACTATTACTCTCTATTCCTTAGATCTCTTAAACCTATTCTTTGTCCTCACTAACCTTGAATCTCTCCATTCCTTAGTATTTTCTCAGTATAATCTCTTTTTTGGTTACCCTCTCTTTCCTTCCTAATCTCTTTCCTTTTAGGAAGCCAGTTCAACTCAGTACTGCTGAGGGATTCTCTTGAATCCCTTCTCCTGATGTCCTAGTAATGCTCACACCTTACCAAACCCCATCCCTGAATTACTCCCACCATCCATCTCTTCTGTTCCTAGTCATGTGCTGCTGAATGGAACTGGAAGAAGTCTTGCAACTGAACTTACTGTTGTCATTGTTCAGTCATTTTTTAGTCATGTCTGACTTCATTACCCCATTTGGGGTTTTCTTGGCAAAGGTACTGGAGTGTGTTTGTCATTTCCTTCTCTAGCTCATTTTATAGATGAGAAACTGAGCAAACAGGGTTGAATGACTTGTCCAAGGTCACAGAGCTGGTAAGTTCTGAGGATGGATTTGAACTCATGAAGATGAGTCTTCCTGATTCCAAACATAGTGCTCTATCCACTGCACTACCTAGCACACTTACTGGATCTAGGGCAAATTGATGCTTGCAAGGATTCCCTGAGACTTCACAGCAAGGCAATTCATTTACTCTTTTCTAATTGATTCTCTATTATACTTCCCAGAGAGGTTTTTCCAAACCTTCCCTTTATTCCTCAAATTTCCCATGGCTCCCCTCTTCTCCCCTCTTAGCTGGGACTTCACTTCACAGTTTACTGAAAAATTGAGGTCATTTTCAATGAACTCCCTCTTCTCTTTTCTGACATATCTCAGCCCATCAACCTCACTCTATTCTTTCCTCCTCTTTCATTCCATTCTCTGATGAAGAAGTCTCCCTTCTTCTTGCCAAGGCAAGTCCTTCTAGATGTGCCCTTGGCTCCACCCACTTCTGTGTTTTCTAGCAGATTGCTATAATTATAGACCTCCATTTACTATACTTTTCAATCCCCATATGTATGCTGGTTCCTTCCTATATGCCCAAGTCTTTCCCATCCTTTAACATACTTCACCAGCCCTGCCATGCCCACAATATTCTCTTCTGTGTCTTCTACCTTATTCTACAAAACTATTTAATAAGCCATCTACACTAATTGCCTCCACTCTCTCCTTTCTCCCCTTCTTCTGCCTCCCAATTGATCTGTCTACCTCAAGTCTCCTCTGTTCCCATCCATACTCTACACAATTGTCAAAGTGATTTTCCCTGCTGCTTCCAGGCTAAAATATAAACTCCTTTGTTAGTCACTGAAAGCTCTTCACACCTGGCACCATCCTACCTTTCCAGCCTGATTACACCTTAGTCTCTCCATGTATTCTACAATTCAGTCAAATTGGGCCTCTTGCTGTTCTTCAGCCACCACATTCCATTTCCCATCTCTGTGCATTTGTATTGGATGAGACCAATGACTGGAATGTTCTTTCTTCTCACTTTCACCTCTTAGAATCCTTCACATTTTTAAGACTTGATTCAGAGAAGAACCAAGAGAACAGTGTATGCAGTAACAGCAATATTGTCTTAGAACTACATGAGATTATAAGGGACATATGAAGAAAGATGCTATCTGCATCCAGAGAAAGAACTGATCAATAGAAATCTGCAAAGAATAATTTTACACGTGTGTATACCTATTTGTGTTTAATGGCAGCCATCTCTAGGGTGGGGGGAGGGAAGAGAAAAAGAAATTTACATGATAATTTTGTTGTATATTTGGCAGGAATAGCAAGTTGTGCATAGTAGATTTGCAGTTTCATGTGCAATCATCTTTTTTTATTCTACTGTGTTATGGAAGTGCTTGTCTTATTCTATAAGTTAAAAATAAAATTAAAAAACATAAAAAAAGACTTGATTCAGGTTTCACCTTTTACATGAGCTATTTCCTGATCTCCCTAGCTGCTAGTTCTATTCCTCCCAAGGGTAATGGTAGCTGTTGTGTGTGTATTATGTCATTACTTCTATATGTGTCCAAGGTCTCTTCCAGTAGAATGCAAGCTCCTTGAGGGCAGATTTGTCTTTGTGCACAGTAGGTGCTTATTAAATGTCTGTTAATTGGTGGAGCACTTACTATGTGCCAAGCAATAGGGTAGGTGCTCTGGGGATACAAAGGTGACTGAGATATGGCTCTAGACTCAGAGCTCAGAGTCCAGCAGGAGATGCACTATGTATTCCAATAACTATTTGTTATCCAAGAGCAGATATAAAAGAAAGGCATGAGATGCTTTGGGGAACAGAGGAGAGAAGAAACTCCTCCTAGCTGGGGGAGGAGGAGAGATTCCATGGAAGAGACTACACTTATTTTGGGTCTAGGAACAACTTCCCAAGGAATAAGATGTGGCAATGTAGCTCAACTGAAAAATTGAAAAAGATCTGGGGATCTTAGTGTATTGCAAGTGTAGGATGATTGCATGTGCTGTGTGGCCACCAAAGAAGCTTGTATAAGTATGAGGAATGAAATGTGAAGCAAAGTAGCCAGGATGAGGGAGCGGGCCACCCATCTGTCCTCTGCCCTGGTCGCACTTCATCTGGGGGAGCACATCCATCTGTGAATGCTGTACTGCTAAGCTGAACTACATTTGGAGAAAAGTAATCAGCACAGTAAAGGGCCTGGAGTCCTTATCCTTTGAAGTTGAAAAACTGGGGATGTTTATCTTGAAGAAGAGAAGGCTTGGATTAGTGTGTGCATGTGTGTTTGCATGAGTGTATGTATGTGTGCATGTGTGTGCATGTGTATGTGCATGTGTTGCACATGTGTATGCAAATAGTAGGTGTTTAATAAATGCTAGTTGACTAACTAATAGGTATCTTCAAAGGTTCCCAGAGCAGATTGCTTAGACTTTTTTTTTTTGGTTTGTTTTTGCTAGGCAGTGGGGTTAAGTGACTTGCCCAGGGTCACACAGCTAGTAAATGTCAAGTGTCTGCTCTGAGACTGGATTTGAACTTGGGCCCTCCTGACTTCAGAGCCAGTGCTCTATCCACTGCGTCACCTAGCTGCCCCTGCTTAGACTTGTTTCATTTGGCCTCTGGGGCACAAGTAGGAACATGGATAGAAATTATAAAAGGACCAACTTAGACTTGAGGGAAGGAAAAGCTTCCCCTCACTTAGTGCCATTGCCAAGTGGAATGGGCTGCTTGGAGAGTAGGTGAGGCCCCTTTCCTTGAGGGTCTTGGAAAAAGATGGGTGACCAGTTAGTGGGTCTATGGGTGAGAAGATGCTTATTCAGATAAGAAGTGGACAGTCTGGCCCAGGAGGCCCTTCCCACTCTCTGATTAGGAAATTCACACCATCCAGCCACAGGAAGGGATGGACATCATGCACTCTTGTTCAACTTCTTTGTTATCCACAGTGTCACTTGTTTCAGTCCCAGAACCAGTCACATGCAGCTTGTTTTAAGCTAGAGCTTGATGACTCTCTTGGAAAGCACCGAACACCATTCATCTAGAGCTGTGAGCAGCTTGGTTTTTCCTTTCCTCATTTTTCAGGACCAAAATAGCGGTGTTAATGAAGGAAAATGAGGCAGGGGTAATTACATTTAACCTTGAACAAGAAAGTCAACAGCTAGTCTAATATCCCTTTACAGTGGAAGATAGAGGAAGGGAGAGGCAAATGAGAAAGGAAAGTCCCATTTCCCAAAGAGCTTTCCAATGTGATGCTTATTAGCTTGGGGTTTTCCCCAGTCTGTCTGAAGGTGGAAATGCCAGAGAGCATTATGAGGGCATGGAAAGACTGCTCAGGGGCTGTGGCATCAGAGGACTTGGCTTTGACTCCTGCCTCTAATGCTTACTTTTCCATGACCTTGAGCAAGTGATTAATGGGACTGAAAGGCCCAGGGACATTTCCTTGCTTCTCCTGGGCCTGTTGCTGTCTATTCTGGAGGAAAGGAGAACCCTACATACAGAGTTGCTACAGAGCATGGAGAGTTTCAGAGAGTTTCAAGTTTATTTCCTAAAATGCTGTGAGCTAAAGACAGGCAACCAATCAATCAACAAGAAAATACAGTGTCAGGTGCTGTGCTAAGTCTTGAGCATATAAAGACCAGAGTGAAGCAATCCCTGCTCTTGATGAGTTTACCATGTATTGGGTGGAGTGGGACGCAATGTGTGCATATAGAAATAGATGCAAATTACATACACAAAGATTGAAGGTGACTTTTTCTGGGGGGAGAAGCTAGACACTAGCTTCACTAGGGGGACTGGGAAAGGCATGGCGTAAAGGGATTCTGGGAAGAAAGGAAATGATGGCAGAAATGAAGAAGGAAGCCACATCATAGAACTGAGAGATGATCTAGGACCTCCCTTCTCCCCCTGAGCTCCTCCCTTTCTCTTCTCTGTGATGTAGTGGGTAGGGTACTGGACTTGGACCAGGAAGACTTGGGTTCAAATCCCACCTCAGACATCACTAGCTGTGGGATTCTCAGTATCATTTATTCTCTTCAGTCTCAGTTTTGGGAATTCCATGGCTTTTGAGACCTTCCAGCACTAGAGCTATGATCCTCTGATCCTTTCTTTCCTTCTCTCTAACCGTAGAGAGGTTAGTAACCTGACAAATTCTTTAGCAAATGAGGCAGCAGGAAAAAAGTAACAAAAATAACTTTTTTGAAGGCTCTCTTAGACCATAAGCACTCAGGCTACTAAAGGTAATGCTATCCCTGGTTCTGGGAGACACCAGGACAGTTTCCAAAGTTCTTGTGACCTCTACTTTGTTAGGAGACAAGAAAGGGAAGTGAGAAGAGGTTCCTCTAGGAACAGCAGCTGTTGAGATACTCACTGCCCAGTCAAAATCCAGCTCTTCCAAGGAGGTGATCATGATGCAATTGGAATCAAGTCACCCACCGACATGGCATCTTGGTAGCCAACTCTCTAGGTGGACAATAGCAAACTGCCTTCAGAAGAGTGCATGCTTATCAACTTGCTCCTTTCCACCAACATCAGGGTGGGCATCGTTTCTAAAAGACACCTCAAAGTTGCAACAGCAAACTTAAGGGAAGGGAAGTTCTCCCCACCCAAACTGTCCAAATCTTCACTCATCATCTTCCCCACAGTTCCCTCCCACACTGCTTTTCTAATTTCTTTGATGGCGCCACTCTCCACTCAGTCCCTTAGACCTAGAGCTCCAGGGTTATGTTACTTGGCATGTTTCTTGATCCTCACCAACCAATAACTCATCAGTTCCTAAGTCCTGTTGATTTCACCTGTGTAGCATATGTTCTTTTCATGGTCTCCTTTTCATTCCCATTGCTACCCATCTAATTCAAGCCCTCTTCCCTTTGGGGCCATTTCCAGCATCTTCCAATGTTCTCCTGCCTCCAGCCCTCCACAAAAATGTCCAAGTGGCTTTCCTAATACACTGCTCTGATCACATTACTCCTCTATTTAAAAAAAGAAAACCCACCTGGGCTTCCACATAATAAATGAAATAGATAATTGCCCTTCCTGAACGTCACTACAGTCTAACTTAGCAGTCTTGTCTCATATCACTCTTCTCTGCTTACTCTATATTCTGGTAAAACTCAGATCTTTTTTTAATATTGATGCCTTGTCACATCTTCCTTATCTCATAGTTGGGAAGCTGCTATTTTAAGGCAACTTTCTTTTTCTCCCTCTAAACAGAAGGATAAAGTCCTACCTATTCTGATACCTTATTGTCATGTGGAAAGGATCCAGGGTCCTGAAGTCCACTTCCACTGGAGCCCAAACTTTTGTGGGTTTTATCTTGCTGTAAGTTCTTACAAAAAGACCGTGAGGACCAGACATGCCAAGAATGGAAAGGTTCATTGCTCATAGGTTGGCTACTTGCTGAAGAATTCTGTAATCATGACAACTCATGAGACAAAATACAAAACTACCATCAGCTCTAGGTGGCCCCTCGCCTTTTGAAATAATGGTGGCAATGGAGGGGGAAAGGGAGATATGGGTTGTTAATCAGCCCATGGTCTTTAGATCATGTGTAAACTAACTTAGCTGCTCATCCTTAAAAGGAGAATTTCTTGTCCATCGACTAGCAAGTAGATATATTGCTTCAGGGCCTCAATCATATCACTCTTGACAATCTTGTTATAAATAAAACCAGGAGACAGAAAGAAGTTGCAGCTATGTTCTAAGTTCTTGAAGAGGCAAGAAAGTTGGTGGAGTCCTTTTCATTGTGCGTTCAAACACAAGAAGAAATATCACTCCTCAGGTTCCCTTTCATTGTCTCTTCTTGCAATGTTACATGCTTATTTGGGAACAAACTACCATGAGAATATTTGCAGCTTAGATGCTAACATCTGTTGCAGAGAATGAGGAGATAGAGGAAATCCAGGGAGAACCTGATAAAGCCTTCAACCTGAAGTCAACAAATACCTTGATCCTTAGTGACTCCAGCTCTAAGGTGAGGATGATGATAAGTTTGAAAATATGGATCAGTTATAGGGAATGAAAGAGACTGCCCAATTCTGTCGATTACACAGAAACTTCGTACCTATGCCTCATGAGAATTTCTTTGAAGAAATAATCAGAAGGCATTGGACATGTTGAGCACCAAATAAAGTTACAAACAAAATGACCTAGATTAACAGGTTAACAGATAGATGACTTGTTACTTACGGAATGATCAGGTGTCAGTGGATAATCACATCATGCATTTATCAGGTCAAAGATAAAAATTAATACAAATCTAGAAGAAAGAATAAAAATGAGAAAAGATACAACATTTGATAAAGCAACCCAAACTTGACCTATTTAAACAAGTTATTAATGATGAAGAATGGAATATAGATGGAAGAAGCAGGTCCAACACTGATTACAAGAATTTCATATAGAAACAGTCAATTTAAATCAACTGCCCTGATTAGGAGACCAAATAAGCCTAAGAAAGTTTCTTCATCAACAAATGCTTGATTTATGTACCAAGTGGGGACTTGTAATAGTCAAAGGCGACACTGGATTAAGAATATAAACATTTTAAAATGCTTTTTTAAGCAATATCTTTTGTTTTGACATCTGTATTAAAACTCTCCCCTTATCCTTTCTCAGAAAGCCAGATAGAGAAAATAAAGGTTCAGTAAAACTAATCAACATATTAAAAGACTTTGTATGTAAGGTCCCACACCCCTGGTCATCTACCTCTGTCTTCTGCCATCTATTCTTTGGAGCCACGCTTGGTCATAATTTAGCGGTATCCAGTTTTAGTTGTTTTATTATTGTTGTCATTTTGTTTACATTGTTGCAATCTTTGTGCGGGTTGTTTTATTGGTTTTGTTTGCCTTAATTTGAGTCAATTCCTAGAAGTCTTTCCATTGATATTGGTATTCATCATATTTCTCACCTTTTACAGCATAGCAATATTCTGTTACATTCAGGCATCACAATTTGTTTAGCTATTCTCCAATCGATTGGCATCTATTTTGTCTCCAATTCTTTGCTACCTCAAAAAGTGCTACTATAAACACTCTGATCATATTGGGTCTTTTTTTCTTGTTATTGACTTCCTTGAAATATATATCTGCTACAGTAATCTCTGGATCAAAGGGCACGGAGATTTTATTTACTCTCTGCTGCTGTAGCTTTCAGATGACTGAGTAGCAAGAAGCCCTATAGCCTATCTTCACCACCAAATCTCCTCCACAAAGATCTAGAAAACAAACCAGAACAATTTTGATTGGGAAATCTAAGAAAAAGTGACAATGAATAATTTTCCAACACAGGGCTGCTTAGGGACATAAAGAGGTCTGAGGACACTAGGGAAAGGGTCTGGCCAGAAGCGTGTAGTATGCTGAGGCAGCATGCAGAGACTGAAGGAGTGCTGAAACTGAGCACCAGGGCAAAAGTACCTGGGCAGAAGATCTCAGGAGATCACTGAACTGTCACAGGGTGCAAAATGAGTGCCATCAGGTGGCTTTGCAATCCATTACCCATTTCTGGGTTGTACTGAGGGGAGGAATCTGAACCCATGGGTGGTAGAGAGGAAAGGTTTTTGTTGTGGGCCCTTGCTATATACCGAGCAAGGAATAGGTTCAGAAGCAAACAGTAGCTATGTGGCTCTAATTCTAGGATCATGCCCCAGAATTATTTTAATCTATATTTCTCTTATTATTAGTAATTTGGCACATTCTTCTATTTTGTTGTAATAATTTGCTATTCTTTTGAGATCTATGTGTTCATATTCTTTTACTATTTACCTAGTGCGGAATGGCTTTTGGTCATATAGTTCTGTTAGTTTTCTATATATCTTGGATGTCAGGCCCTTATCAGGAAAATTTTATTCAAAGACTTTTCTTTTAGCCAATTGCTTCCCTTCTTATGTTAGTTGAATTAATTTTGTTCAGGCAAGAGCTTTCTAGCTTTGTGAAATTGAAATTATTTATTTTATGTTTTGTACTTGCAGCATCTATGTCCACTGACTATCTCTCTACTTAAATTGTTCTTTACTTATAAGGAACATTTTCTAATTACATCTAAAATGTATTGAGTGTGTTGAATACAAACTTTTTAAAAATGTTACAGAGAAGGATAGTGGAAGATTATGGGTAATATAGCCTCAGACTACAGATAGATGCCGTGAAGGAGGAAAAAAAATTAAAGAAAGTTTAGAGACCCAATTAAGCAATATGATACATATTGTATATAATATACATCAAGGGTATCTGTGATAGAAAGTAGGCAGATTTTCTCCAGTGATAGATCACAGTAGGACTCCATCTTTGCCATCATAAAGGTGGTTAAAAATAGAGAAAATCCAAGATTTTCTTGTGTGTTTTGTTTGTTCAGTATAAAAAAAGCAAAAAGAAATCCTTCTGATTTAATGGAACAAATTACTGCCTTAAAGGCTTCCCTCTAACAAAGTGTCTTCTCTGTGTAAGTTAAAATAATGCAAGATTTCTTGAGAGACATAACAACAGAGATGACCATGTTTGATGATATTAAGATCATTAATATCCTGATCCTAGATCCTCGATGCAACATACCCTTGATCCAGCAATACCATGGCTAGGTCTATATCCCAAAGACATGCCAAAAAAAGGAAAAGGACTTATCTGTACACAAATATGGACAGCAGCTCTTTTTCTGATGGCTAAGAATTGTAAAGCAAAGGGATGCCTATCAATTGGAGAATGGCTAAACAAGCTGTGGTATAGGATGGTAATGGAATATTATTGTGCTAGAAGAAATAACAAGCTGAATGATTTCAGAAAAGCCTGGAAAGACTTACATGAACAGATGCATAGTGAAGTGAACAGAACCAGGAGAATGTTGTACACAGTAACAGCAATATTTTTTGATGATGAACTATGAATCTTAACTATTCTCAGCAATACAATGATCTAAGACAATCCCAAAGGACTAATGATGAAGCAAAATATCCACTTCCAGATAAAGAGCTGACGTTGATTGACTGAAGTATGCCATTTTTTGCTTTCTTTCATTTTTTCTTTTATTTGAGTCTTCTTGTATAAAATTACTAATGTGGAAATGTTTTACATGATTGCACACATATAATCTATATCTGATTGCTTTCTGTCTCAGGGAGGGAGGAGGGGAGGGAGATAGAGATAGATAGAATTTGGAACTCAAAACTTTAAATAAAAATGTCAAAATAAAAAAAAGATAATATCAGGTGAGGCATAACAGAGACAGACCAATGCTTGCCAACAGCATTTGCTGCCGTCATGGAGAAGATCTCATCCCTATAAGGGGATATGTCCCTATGTGGGATACCCATGTGGGAAGAGTGACATGGCTGGACTTACCACTTTTATGACTTGGGAGTCAACAATTATCAACCTTACAGTGATAGGGAAGACCACCAGGTCTTGCAATCAGACCATCTGGTCTGTCATTATATCTGTAAGTTCTCTAGGCCTTACAATTTGATCTGTTGCTATGTCTTCCAGACCCCTGGCACTGTCATATAGTTTAGTGGTATACCTTAAGGACATCTGGGCCTTGCCATTAACTCTACAACGTCACCTTTATTACTTTCCATCTTCTTTTTAGCTGAACCCTTTAAATGAATATTTCCCTCAATTGAGAGCAGTAAATGTCTCTCTTTTTCTATTTGTATTTCAAGCATCAGCAGAGTTCTTGGCACATAGTAGATACTTCTTCAATGTTTTTTTTTCCACTTATTTATTTATTTATACATGGTGATGTCCCCCTGATACTCATGTCTGTGAATGATGTCGTTCTGGTTGAATCAAGGCTTAGAACACTGCTGAGCTTCTAAGAAAACACCCAAAATCATGCAAAAAATTTTTGTTCTAATCATTCATACAGGAAAAGTTAAGTGGATGAATAATGAATGTACTAAGTATAGGACTCATCTGTTTGCCTTTGGCAAACATTTTGAATAGATAGATTGGGTCCAGAATTTCACAGGGAGAGGAAAATGAGCTGGATCACCTAGGGGGAATTGCAGAACTATTTTAATAATTCTAAATTTCTCCATGAAATCAATACCCGTTCTTGGAATATTGATATTATACCACTGTTGTTATATGGCTATGGAATACCCCAGCCTCTGAAGAATTAAAATTGAGTTACACTCAGAGTGCAAAAAGTTTCCTAGTGGGAATAAGCTGGCTGGAATAGATAGCAAATGTTAATGTAAGATGAGCTGGAGAAAGAAAGGGCAAACCATGCCAGTATCTTTGCCAAGAAAACCCAAATGGGGTCATGAAGAGTTGGATATGACTGAGATGATCGAACGACAACCAAAACAGATAACAACTTAGAAACTCTGAAGAAGTGAAATAAGGATGAGATGGGTTGGCCATCAGGCAAGAGTGGAGTACTTCCAGTGAGCACTGGAAGACTTGTACACTTTACTGACATCCTTACAATGTTGAGAGACAGAGGCAGAGAGAGAGAGAGAGAGAGAGAGAGAGAGAGAGACAGACAGACAGACAGACAGACAGACAGACAGACAGAGATAGAGAGAGAGAGAAAGACCCTCCAGCATGTCAGATGGACCTCATGTATTGGACTTTTGGGAAGGCATGGACAAGAATTGTACTCAGTGAGTTGGCATGGAGGAGGTACAAACTGCATCATTGTAAGGATGAGGTCACACATCCATTTGCTGAGTAATTGAAGTACTTTTCTCAGTCTCAGAGCTAAACTAACCAGTTTGCCTCTTCTCTGTCCTCTCACCCTGACTCACTTGCTTTTTTATCCTTTCATTCTAGGCCATTAATCCTGTGAAAACTCCAGGGCACTTGTCCCCTCACCAGCCACCATCTGCATTTTCTATTCCTACTCTGGAACCACTAGGTACTACTTGAGGAAGTCACCAAACTGTCCTGTCTGAGCCACTACAAATTCTGAGGGCTGGATATGGCCTAAGAAAAACCTGGGCTCCAGTGCTTTTCTAGCACATACTAGCTGTGTGACTATGGGCAAATAACATAATCTCTCTGCACCCCAAGAAGCTCCTTATGCTGAGTACCTGATCTGTTTCCAGGGAGGCTGTGCCCATACCTGGAATTCCTTACATTGATGAAATCACAGGTCTGATTACACCAAAGTTCAACACACACACACACACACACACACACACACACACACACACACACAGAGATTATACTGATTTCACCAAAGATATGGCAGCTTCCCCCACTCTGTGATTGTGGGGAAATCTGCCGAATGGCCATTCACAAAGACACATCATTAATGGATAGGTGGATGACAATGCAGAGGTAGATCTCTACTGGGAAGTCTCAGAGCTCTGCTCTTGGCTTTGTGGAATTCAATCTTTTTTTGTCAGTGACTTGGATGAAGTCATTGGTCTCATGCTTATCAAATTTACAAATGGCCCAAAGCTACCCCTCAGTAGAGATGATTCTGGTGGGTCAGACAGAGCCTTGGACAGAATCCAAGGAAGAGAAATTAATTGAGCTCAATGTTAGTGATTCAGAAAACTAATTTCCAAAGTTGAAGGTGGTGGAGGCACAGCCCAATGGTGATGTAGGGGGCTGAAGGGCAGTGCAAGGCCAACGTGAATCACCAATGGGCTATGTATGGCAGCCAAGGAAGCTCATGGAACCTTGCATTTCTCAGAGAAATTCCATGCATCAGGGATGGTGATGCTGCCATTGTTGCAAAGAGGCAAGCTTGGACTCAGGGTACAGGTAACCCTTTATTGAAGGAGGCCAAGTTCTTAACAATGGAATCTGCTCCTCTAGGAGGTGGCAGCTGTCCCTGGGGGCCAGAGGCCAGCAAGCAAAGCCCAGGTGACAAGGTGACAGGTGACACATGGTGGAGTTCCTAGGCAGGCTATTTTTAGGATGGAATCCATGCTTCCTTCAGACTCTGGGACTCAGTGATGCCCCAGGGCTCACATAGCCAGTAAGAGGCAAATGAGTAGACCACTCTTGCCTACTCAGTGGAGGGCTTTGCTATCCCTGGAGGAAGGTGCTCAGTGAATAAACAGGAAGAGAACCTCTGAGTGTTCCAGGTGGGAGCCTTTGGAAGAATTATGCATGGCTTCTGAGGCTTTTCATAAGACAAGAATCTTAGGGGCTTGCAATTCCTGTGTTCACCTTTCTGTCAGTTCAACCAACTTATAATTGTGTTCTGTTTAGCAAAATATTTGTCCCTGGCTTGAAAAAAAGGAGAAAGGAAGGGAGGGTTGGATGAATGGATGGAGAGAGGAAGAAATGCAGAAAGAAGATAAGAAAAAGAAAAGACAAAGAGAAGAAAAAGAAAGATGAGGGGGACGAGGGGAAAGCCAGCACAGCAAAGACCCTTCACCCTTGGCCCTGGGCCCATTGTGTATCTTTCCTTTGTGAGACTTGAATAAATCCAGGCATTTCCTTGGCATCTGCCCAGGGTGCAAGGCCCCCATACAATGTCATTGGAGTCAAGCACTCTATTATCTTTGAACTCTTATTCTCCTGATGCACACACAATTTTAACCCCCGCCTGGACGTATCTCTTTGATGTCTGATGCACTGGCTCCATGACTGTGCTGCCTCTACCCACCTAGGGTCTCCACACCACACTCTGCCTCTTCCCCACCCTTTCAAGGGTCAGCTCCATGCCCCTTCTAGCTTCTCCAGGGAGCTGTCCGTCACCATTCCAGCTCACGATGATCTGTTTTCTGATGATTTTGGGCCCCTTTCCTGTCTATGCTTAACCTCCCTCCCCCACATGCACACATACTAGAGGAAGGCATGGCAGAGTGAGTATGGAGTACTCACAGAGTAGGTATGGAGTCATATGAAGATCTGGGCTCTAATCCCACCTTGGTCTCTTACTGGCTTTTTCATCCTGGTGAGTCACTTCATCTCTGAGCCTCAGTTTCTTCATCTGTAAAACAGAGATTGTAACTACAGCTACCTTACAAGGTTGTTATTAAGAACAAATGAAATAAAATATGTAAAGTGCTTTGCAGACTGTAAAGCATTGTATAGGTGATAGCTATCAGTACCACCCCCCCCCCACCCCATAATGATTCTTTTTGCTGATGAAAGTCCAAGGAGCTAATGATCATGGGGTAGGAATGGAGCTCTGGGTCCTGGAGGAACCATGTCATGATTCAAATTGGCTTCATCCTGCCCTCTACTGCCCCCTTCAGGAGTTGCTGGTTTCACTTTATACAATTTCACTTGTGGAAATGGGCTGTGGATCTGACTGATAATCTCCTGAGATCCCTAGAATTCAGACAAAAAGGACAAAGTCCGAGCAACCTTCTAGAAAAGAGTCAATGCCACAGGAGCCCACCCTCTTACATGGTTTTACCCATTACACTGGTGGCATTGCTTTAAAAATGTCCAGATGCCTTTAATTCATCTTTTTTTCAGGAGGAAAAAATAATTGTATTCAGTTGTTTCTGATTCTTCGTGACCCCATTTGGGATTTTCTTTTCAGAGATACCAAAAGTGGTTTGCCATTTCCTTCTCCAGCTCATTTTACAGATGAAGAAACTGAGGCAGAGTTAAGTGACTTGTCCAGGGTCTCACAACTAATGAGTGTCTAAGGTCTGATTTGAACTCAGGAAGATGAGTCTTCCTTGCTCTAGGCCCGGCGCTCTATGCGCTATGGCGCCACCTAGCTGCCCCTGGGAAAAGATAAAGAATGTTTCAAATAAGACAATGAGAAGCTTTGTAGAGGGCACTTCTCCTCTCTAATCCACTTTTCCCTATTCCTTTGTCTTTACAGAAAACAATGAAGAGAAGCTGGTATGATTATCTGAGCCCAATGGATTACACTGCAGACACAGTCAGGGGACTCTCTTTCCCTAATTAGGGACGAATTTATTCAGGCTCAGCAGTGATAGACCCAGTGGGAAGGAGTGCCAACACAGGCTGCATCTGCCCTTGCCAAGCCTTCCTTGATTAGGGTCTCTCTATTGGTACACGATAGATGATGGCCAGACAGTAGACAACCTTTTGCAATGATGTCATCTGGTATTGCACAGTGCCCTCACCACCTTCCCTTGGGCTACCAGGGACCTGGGCATTACAGACACATTTACTGGACTGGCTGTAGCTGAGTCCCCTCACTCTCTGTGGGATTGGCTGAGGAATGTACTGATGACTTCCTGCCAACTGATGGAGCTAACCTCCTGCCTCAGAAACTGCTGGAAGTCCACTGAGGGCTCAGAGCAGATGCCTGCCCCAGGGATATGTCCAGGGAACATCCTTCCTCATTCTCCTTTAAAAGTGATTACATCTAGAATCAGTCTGCTCAACCTGGCATTCATGACCTTCCATAGTCTGGTTCCAACCTCCATTTCCAGACTGATTCCACATGACTCCTTTACTTAATGGAACAATGTTATGGTCCACCTTCCACTCCCACGCATTTGCATCATGCCATCCGAGAACCATATTTTAATTACTCATTACATGCCAGATTCTGAGCTAGGTGACAGACATACAAAAGTAAAGCATACCAGTTCTTGCCACCCCAGAGCTTACATTCTGCTGGGGGATGGGTAGCATTTATACTATGTTCACCAAGCATCTTGGGGAGGCAGTAATCACTGGGAAGATTGGAAAGGGCCTCCTTAGGAGCTGAGCAATGAGGTTCCATGAGGCTGAGGTGAGGAGGAAGCCAGTTCAGGCACGAGATGGGAAATGGGCTGCCGTATAGAGTAACATCAAGACAGTCAGTCTGCCTGGAATGCAAGGTGTGAGAAGGAGCAATGTGACATCAGTCTAGAGCGCCAGGTTGAAGTCAGATTGTGAAAGGCTCTACAAGCCAAACTGAGTAGTTTGTCGATCCTCAGAAAGGTGGTCGGGAACCAGCCATGCATCATAAATGGGGCACGATGCTATCAGAAGAGGGGGATGTTATAGTTAGAGAGCAGCTCTTGGAAAGATCTGAGGGTTTTAGGGACATGAAAGCAAGCTCGATAGGCACCTGCAGTTTGATGTGGCAGCCATGAAAAGGACTGAGAATTTGGCTAGTGTAAGGGGGTAGAGAGCTTCACTGTCCTCTGCTCTGGTCCAGGCAGATCTAGAGTACGCTGTTAGTTCTGGGTGCCATGACCTAAGAAGGACATTGGTTACCTAGAGAACATCCAGACAAGGAAGAGTGCATTGGTGAAGGACCTTGGACCCAAGTCAAACGAGCATTCATTGGAGGAAAAGGCCACACTTAGCCTGTTGTTGTTTGTGCTTTATTTTCAGAGGACCAATGACATCATGGGGCAATGTCTTGACTTGTGTATGAATTGGACTGAAGTGAGGCCGAGTTGCACAAAGTCATCAGCCTCTCTCTTCCAGAGCCATCAAAGTCTAGTGTCAAGGCAAAAGTCAAAATGACTGGCGATGGCCCAGGATCCAGTGGATGACCATGATGTCTTCAGTTTCTGGCCAAGCTCTAAGCTCCACAGTACCTGCTTCAGTCACCTTCGTGGCTATTGGAACAAATTGTTCTCATCCACTCATGCTGTTGGGAAAAGTCTTCACTTACTTGGGGGAGACACACCTTTAACTCCCCAATGGGTTTGAAGCCTGTTGGTTACCTTCAACCTGGTTTAGCCCATCTACCAAGATGGTTTTTACCAGGATGTGGCCACTGCATGCTATAGCTTCTTGGAGCCACAGATGAGAGCTGGGTGGCAGGTAGACACCAAAGATGGATAAGCAGCCCTGAAAAGGGCTCAGCAGCCCTCACACCAGTGGTGTAGGCCTCCCTGAGCACCCCATGCACCTTTCAAAAATGGACAAGCAGCTCCCACCCCAGAGGTGCTCATCCTCCTGAATACCCATTCACCCCATTTAGCCTAGAGAAGAGTCAGAAGGGACCTGAGAGCTGTCTTCTAGTATTTGGAGGGCTGCTAGGTGAAAGAGAGATTAGAGTTGGCCTTCTTTGGCCTTGAGGACTGAGCTAGGAGCAATGAATATAACCTACAAAGATACCAACTTGGGCTGGATGTCAGGAAAAACTTCCTAAGAATGTGTGTTGTTCCAGAGTGGAATGGGCTGCCTGGAGAGTGGGAGTGCTCCTTCCCATTGGAGGTCATTTAGGAGAGCCTGGGTGACCACTGATCAGGGATGTTGTGGAGATTTATTTATGTGGATGGGTTGGACTAGAGACAGTTTAAGTCATTTCTAGCTCTGAAATTTAGAGATTCTGAATGTATTTAGATACATGGGACTTACAGAGGGAAAAGAACATGGAGGACACATGGAATGCCCCTTTACTTTTTCAGAGAACCAGGGACATCGAGTCACTCAGTGTACCACATCTCTCATAGTTACATAGAATTTATTACGTGCCTATGGTGTGTCAGGCACTGTGCTGAGTGAGAGGGATACAACGAAAAGAAAAAAACAGTCCTTGGCCTCAAGGAGCTAGCAATCTCTTTGGGAAAACACACAAACAACTACACAAACAAGATCTCCAGAGGATAAGTTGGAGTTAATCTCTTAGGGAAGGCGCTGGAACTTAGGGGGCCCAGAAAAGCTTCATGAGGAAGGTGGGATTTTTAGCTGAGGCTGAAGGAAGCCAGAACATGGTGGTGAGAAGGGAGATTGTTCCAAGCCTGAGGGACAGTAGCCAGTGAAAATGCATGGAGTTGGCAGATTGAGTGCCAGGTTTGGGGAAAAGGAAGAGGAGGAGGAAAATTTTCTGCCTGCACATGCAAGGCTCTCCCCATGTTGTAGCTAAGCCATCTACATCCCAGCTAGGCTGCCCGTATCTGGGATGGGGTCCCAAGCTTCCCCAGTAGCCTACGATTTAGAGATGGAAGGGCATTAAACAGCACCTAGTCCAGTTCTCTCTTTTAGCAGAGGGAGAAACTGGGGCTGAGATATCAAGGGTCATTCCCAAGGTCTCAGAGACAGTCACTGGCCATCTGCACCCATCTGGGGTTTGATCTAGAAGTTTGAGGGGTGTGGGGATACTGAAGGAAAGAAGGAAGAAAATAGGGAGGGAGTGGAAGAAAGAAGGAAGGAGATAGGTATTTATTAGGCACCTACTCTGTTCCAGGCACTGTGCTAAGTGCTTTTTCCAAATTTTATCTCATTTAATCCTTCCAATAGCCCTATGAAGGAAGTGCTGTTATTATCCCTATTTTATAGTTGAGGAAACTGAGGCCAGAGAAGTCAGGTGACCTGCCCAGAGTCACACAGCCAGTAAGTGCCCAATGTAGTATTTGAACTTGGGTCTTCCTGACTCCAGGCCTAGCATTAGGCACTATCTGGTGCCACCCAAGCTGCAGGAACAAAGGTGAGTGGAGAAAAGGGGATTTGCTCATCCATGGAAAGCAGCTTCATCTCTATCCTGGCATGGGAAGTGCTTTCCAAGCACTGGTGTCTCCATCGACAGGTGAGGGTAAGGGCTCACAGGGCTCAGTCTGCCCTTGAATTCCTGCTGCTCCTGAGTTGGGTAGCACCCAGCCTTTGAAGGGCAGGCCCCTGTGTAGGCAGGCTTTCCTCACCTCACATCCAAAGGCCATGGGCTGGTGGCCCCTTGACTCACGAGCGTGGCCATGAACATCACCTCTTCAGACATCCTCTGGCCATCCCGGGGCAGGGCCCAGCCCAGAGGCCCTTTTGTGGCTCCTTAGAAAGCGGCCAGGACCAGGCTCTGGCAGCTGGGCCTGGGAAGGATGCCTATTTCTTTCCCTCTGCTCCCCATCTGTCTCCCTGCTTTCTGGTGCTTCTGGCTTATTTTTAACCTCCCTCTTCCCAACTACAATGAGAAGAAGCCCTCAGCCCTCCCCGCCCCGCTTTGCTGAGTCTGCTTTGGAGAACAGACTGGCCGACAGCTGCCTCTCACTGGCTCCGACAACGGCTCCGGCTCCTCCCCACCCGGAACAAACCAAATGGTTGCTCTTGGCGGAGCCTCGACAGCTTGTTAATGAAGGGATTCTTGACAACATGACAACCAGTGTGGGAGGGAAGCTTCGGAAAGCAAGTCCGCCCCCGACCGATGGACAGACGGACCGACCAATGGACCAAAAAATGGACCGACCAACTGACCAACTAGCTGACCGACTGACCGACCGACAGACCAACGGACCGACGGACCGACCGACCAACCAACTGACCAACCGACCGACCAACGGACCGATGGACCGACCGACCAACCAACTGACCAACCAACTGACCGACCGACCGACCAACGGACCGATGGACCAACCGACTGACTGACGGACCGACCGACAGACCAACAGACCGACGGACCGACCGACCAACGGACTGATGGACCAACCGACTGACCAACCAACTGACCGACCGACCGACCAACAGACCGATGGACCGACCGACCGACCAACGGACCGATGGACCAACCGACCAACCAACTGACCAACCGACTGACCGACGGACCGACCCAGAGCAATTAGCAGGGGGTGAAAATGGCATCTCTGCTGCCGGCATCTGAATGGCTTCTGTGGGAGGAGGAGGAAGAGAGGGAAGGTGCCCCTGCCGAGGGTGGAGGGAGGCCTCGTCCTTCTCTCAGTCCCGGGACCATGCTGGCAGGGCAGGACTTCCCTTCTCCACTCTCTGAAGGGCTTGATTGCATGATTGGCACTGAAGAGGAAAATCTATCTCTGGGGGAGGGTGTGGAGCTGCGAACTTCACTGAATGAGCTGCACACTTAGTAATGATGATGAGTGCCGATGCTTAGTGGGGTGTATGTGTGCATGCATGCCTCAGTTTCCCCACTAGGTCCTCGTCCAGGCTTCTTCAATGCTGATTTAGTCCATTGTTGTTCAGTTGTTTCAGTCATGCCCAACTCTTCATGACCCTATTTGGGGTTTCTTGGAAAAGATACTGGAGTGATTTGCCATTTTCTTCTCCAGCTCATTTTACAGATAAGGAAACTGAGGCCAACAGGATGAAGTGACTTGCCCAGGGTCACACAGCTAGGAAGTGTCTAAGGTCAGATTCGAACTTAGGAAGATGAGTCTTCCTTACTCCAGGCCCCATGCTCTATGCACTATGGCGCCACCTAGCTGCCCACTTGGTCCATTGGCTGCAAGGAGAGCCAGCACATGTTCTCAAATTGACTCCTTTGCTTGAGGGATGGGTGAGCAGGCTTTTCATGGCTCAGCTCAGTATCAGCCCCTAGTTTACACACACATGCATACACATATACATACATGTACACACACAATACACACACACACACACACACACACACACACACACACACCTTGCTGGCTTCCCTCAAGGCTCAGTTCAAGACCCACACAGAATCAGCCCTTCCCTATTAAGGCTTTCCCTGTCTCAATTCCCTTCATACACTTTGCGTGTGTCTTGCATGTAACTAGATTCTTCTACATTGTCTCCCTTATTCAAAGGGCAGTTTCTGAAGGCAGGGACTGTGTTTTCACTTTAACACTCAGCACAGTGCTGCCTGATCCGTATTAAGTGTTTAATAAATGATTGATGATTGATTGAATTATCTATTCAGTGCCTATCAGGTACCAGGCACTGTACCAAGAGATTTCACCGTGTCCTTGGATTTTCCTCGTCCAGCTCTCCCTTGCATGGAGAAAGGCAGAGTAACTTTCCGCAGGGCTGGCCCATTGCTCAGAGGCCAGGGAAATGGAGATCTAATTCTGAGGACTTGCTCCCTGAGAGGACCCATTTCTGAGATGGTGGACCGCCATTCAGTTAGGGCTGCTTTATTTCAAATCCCTTTCAGGTCTTCTCCAGAATGTCAGGGATGGAAGCCCTGGATTGTCAGGAGAGTGACCTGGGCTTGCATTCTTGCTTAGCGCTGGTCTTCCCAGCTCCTCCTAACCCTAGTTCTGAGGTGGAAGGTGAACCCAAGGGGCAGCTTCGGCTGTCTGGCTGGGGGTTGGCAGGTGCACAACATTTTTAAAGCTGGAAGGGACCTGGGCTAGTGTTTAGCTTCAGGTTTTCCTTTTATAGAAGGCTGAGATGCAGAGGATCCAGAGTGGTGACTTGCTGAAGGTCAGCCAGCTGGTTAGAGCCTGGCTGTCCTCAAACCCTGGGCTCTTGAATCTCGGGTTAGTGCTCATTCCACGAGGGTCCTGATGCCTCTGTTAGTGCTTATTCTTCCCTGCAGTCTCACTGACTTCTAAGTGTCACATAAAACTTTTAATGCCTAAGCTCTCCTTAAGACCAGGGGAAGAGAACTAGTTAAAGGAGAAAAATGGCGAATGTCTGAGGTTTGTCATGTGGGAGATGAGACACATTTTTCTGGTTTTGCTGGGAGAGGAAAATCACCTTCAGTTTATATTATATTTATTATTAAGAGGCCCTGGTGAAATGGATTTTTTTTTAAACCTAGCTCTAGCCTAATGGGGAAAAGAAGATCTCGGAGCCTTTCAGACAGGCCTTTAGCCAATGCCTGTGTGCTTATGAGTTCAATGTTCCCTACTCAAGGCAGATAATAAGCCCCCTCCCTTCAAAGTCCCTGCTATTAATCCACTTATGGCTCTCAGAGATGTGTGTTTCTCCTGATAAAACATCTCAAGAGGGGCTTGCAAAAACACTGCCCTGAACATTGAGGACATTGTGGGATGGCCACATTACTGATGCCCAGATTTTGAGGAGTCATAGCTCTTAAAACTTACCTTTCCCTTTGGCCTGAATAAAGAAGAGTCAATCTTTCTCTCTTACCTCTCAGAGTCATTGAGCTTGATGGTGAGAGCCGATCAACACTGTGCTCATATAAACGTCAGCCTGAAAGGTTTCTCATTTAGGGGAATTGCCAAGAGGGCCCAATTTCCATAACTTGTTTCATTACTGAGAAGTAACAAACAACCACGAAGTCAAGGCTAGAACACATCCCCCTTCCTCTCAGGGTTCATTAAGGGCAGATAGAGAGGAGGGAGTGCACAGTAGCTCAGTGCCTTTGTGTTGTGGGAGAGAAAGCACATTGCTTAGCAGAAAAGGTTGACATTTGGAGGAGGCTAGTGGGGGTAAGTGGAGGCTGGACTCATCCTCAGCAGCTGCTTCTAATTCTCAGCAGTTGCTCACATGCCCACTCTGGTGTGGCCACTCTAGGTGCTTAAGTGGTAATTGATTTAAGTGAAATTGACTTGGGGTCTCCCTAAGGAGCTGATCAGGAATTCGAGCTGGCCCACTGGTAGTGTTAGAGGCAGTGACGGTGGGGGCTGTCTGGGTGTAGAATAGATGATGTTCCTACCAATTCTTGCCAGGGGAAGACAATTCCAGGCCCAGTTCTAGACTTGCTCTTGCAATCTCTCCTTCTTCTTGTGTCTCCAGGATCCAGTGAGAATTCTGTAGGGTTAGTGGGAATTCTTTTTGTCTTGGGTACTAGGTTTGGGTTCTGATTGACGCTCCTGACCTGGGCTTTTAAAAGCGTAAGGCAGAGGAATGATGAGAGAGGTCAGAAGCTGGACATAGGTTCCCTGGAGAGAACATGGCACATCCATAGTGCCCCTCCAGGGAACTGTATACATCATAGAACCAGAGTTGGGAATGTAGAGTGATGGAGAGTTAGCGATTCAGACCAGTGGGGGATCAGAGGCAACCACTTTAGAGTCCATCCAGAAGATGCCAGGAGAGGCAAATCCTTAATGAGAGCAGCAGGGAGAGGAAGCAGGGAAGCCAATGACTTTCTTCCTCTGAATGGCCCCAAGGGGCAGACGGTGAAGTGTTGGGGTAACCCATATCTCCTTGCTGGTGTTGGGTGGAATGTGGACTGTATAAATCCTGAAAGAAAATGGGGCCTAATGGGGGAAAGTCACTCATCTCCACCATAATCTCAGATTCTTTCCTTGTGAAGTTGCCATGAGCTATACAGGTCCTTCGAGGAAAAGGGGTGGACCAGAATGAAAAAATTACCATAATTTTTTGTGAGCCTGGGTACGATTACACATTTCTCTTTGTGATCAGGGATGATACTACAACCTTGGTTCATGTGATTTTTCTGTTTTAAGAAAAGCATTTGGTCAAATCTGCTTTTCATGTGGAAAAGGAGGATTGTGGTTAAGATGGGCATAGAATTAGATTGATTTGGATCTGATTGAATGACCAGACTAAATGAGAGTCACTAATGGTTTGATGTAGCTTGGAAGGAGGTTAGGTTCTGAGGTCCCTTCCCTTTTTGAGAGTCTTTGGCCTAGGAAGGTAAGTATATGGCTCCCCACTGGGTAGTCAAAACAGGTTTGCTGAAGCAGTTAGGCACCCTGACAGAGAGACAGGAGGCGGTATGTGCTAGGCAAATCAAACCATCACCATCACCACCTTGACCACCACTTCTCCTCAGATGGAGAAGTGATGGGGACAGCCCTAAACCCTGAAGCCAAGAAGGAATAACCTTGGGAATAGCAGGGCTTCCCACCCAGGGTCCAGTGCCCTAGTGGAATGCAGTCTGACAACTACTCACTTAGAAACTGTAGTCCCATCTATTGAAGACCCAGAAAAGAAAATTCTTGCCTCTGTATCTGAGACACGGTCAAATGGCTCAAAATCAGAAACTGATATCATTTTATCAGTAAAAAAGACATTAAAGAAGAGGCATTACCATCTATTTGCTTTGCCATGGCACCTTAAAGTCCATGGCGCCTTCCCATCTCACTTGCAGCTGAAACCTTCCCTAGATGTTGCCTCCCCAATTAAATGTGAGATCTTCAAGAACAGGGACTGTCTTTCTTTTCTACTTGTACTTAGCACAGTACTTTGCACATAGTAGGAACTTAATGCTTTGTTCATTCATTCATTCAATGTGACAGGTTTAGCACTGAGGTGGTGGACAGCACCTAGGTTCTCTTAAGTGAGTTGTTGTGAGTTCAACAAACATTTATTAAGCATCTGTATGCCAGGCACTGCAATAGGTTTGGGCATACAAAGATAAAAAAAAAAACAATCCCTGACCTCAAGAAGCTTACATTCTACTGGAGGAGATGGGAGACAACATGAGTTTACAGATGAGGAAATAAAAAGTATGTACAAAATAATACATGCAAATTTCCACAAAGAGAGAGCGTGAATGACTGGGTTGATGAGACACACCCTTGTATGAAAAAGTTGTATTTGGGCTATGTTTTAGGGAAAAATATTGATTCTGTATCTTTAACATGGGTAATGTGGAGTTTGACGTGGAATGTGGAGTGCCTATTTAAGGAGATGGAAGGGCTCTGACCCTAATCCTTAGATTTAAGCCGACTTTTGTTCCTTTCAGTATTTGGATTGCCCACAAAATGAGAGTAAGATCCACATCAGTTTCCATAGCTTGAGACAGACATTCCTGTATGGTCTGCTTTTCTTGAGGAAAAGCTCCTCGGCTGTGGGCATATCTTTGTCTCTCTCCTCCCAGGAGAGGGATTGCTGGCAGAAAAATGTCTTGGTGTCCCTTTCCTGGGTGCTTGGTATTATCCTTGTTGGCAGGTGGTTGGCATTCTGATAAGGACTGAGTCTGAGATGAGAAGGTCTTTTAAAGGTATCTCTAGCTGCATGACATAAATGTGTCATGACACAAGTTTGGAGACTCTTCGTCTACCTCATACCTTTCAAGTGGATGTTTGAGACCAGTAGCCCGGTGACAGTGGAGGGCACTGTGACGAAAGCATAATTGCAGGAGGCAACAAGGTGCATTCATATCAATGGTAAGGAATGCCTAATTTACTGTAAGGGGTAGTAGAGAGCTCCTGGAATTGGCTTGTCCATTCTACCATTACTGAGCTTTTCTATGCCATTTTCAGAGAATGAGAGTGATTGTCAGAGAGCTAAGCAGAAAAATGGCTTGGCCAGGCATCCTTAAGTATGCCTCCATATCTTTGGATAATGATTGTTCTTCTGAGTCATTGCAATTGGACCCTCAGTGGTTTCATCAATATTCTCTGATGATGCATATTGTAGCCCCTTTGGTTTGTGTCTTCAAGCCACTTTCTTGGCAAACCACTTTCTTGGCCAAAAGTGTTTTTGCCAAGAAAACCCCAGCTAGGGTCACAAAGAATCAGACATGACTGAAACAACTGAACAACAATAAATGTCCACCAAAGATCTACAAGGCCATGTGAGGATCTGTCTCTTTAAAACTATCCCATCAAGATATGCCAATCTGCTTAGCTAGTGGGTGAGTTCCTGACATCTTTGTGTCACACCACAGGCTGAATGTGTGCCCTCTTTGGCAAACACTCCAGAGATCTGCATTGTATTCTTGGTGCCCCTGGGAGAAAGGTCAGAACATGAGGAGGCTTAGGGATCATTGAGAAGGTGAATTTTCTGGTTATAGTGGTGTGGAGGAAATTTCCACTGCATTCCCAGAATAAACAGCATGAAGGTTCTTCCACCGTAAAGAAGAGCATCCACTAAACCAGAGGGACAGAGCATGTTTCCTCCTTAAATGAGCTAATGATGTGCAAGGTTCAACTAGCATCATGAATATTCATTATTCCAAATAAATCACCTTTTTCCCTAGAAGCCCCAGGGATGTTCTAGTGCTTGAGTATGTCTGAAGCACAAAATTGAGTCAAGCTTAACCACAACAGCCCCCAAGCCAAAGAAAAAAATGGTCAAAAATGGTCACCAACCATGATGACAGCAACGGCCACTACCACAACATTCCCCCTCTGGGATCCAGTGGCACGGGCCTCCTGGATGTTCCATTTCCTCTCAGCTCTGGGCATTTTGTCAAGCTGTTCCCCATGCCTGGAACACTCTCCTGTCTCACCTCTGCCTCCAGGCTTCCCTGCTCCCTTCAGGTTCTGGCTCAGGTTGCCCCTTCTATGGTTTAGCTGTAGAAGTGTGTTATAAAGTGGTAATTCTCAGAACATTCTGTCCACCAAGCTTCCTTGCTGGCCTGACCCATGGCTTTGACCATAGCCCTCTCCTCACCAATCATGACTCAAGTTCCTGAATTCTAGCCTGCTGGCCTATTATCCACATGTACAAAGGTGGACCCAATGACCCCTGGCAGATGCTAGTCCACTAGAGAATCTTTGGTGCTTGCTGCTTCCCTGAAGAATTCAGCCTGGAGAAATGATCCTCCTACTGGTGGGCATGGGGAGCCCCATGGCTGGCCAAGGGGAAAGAAGTCACCATGGGAAGGGGGTTGGCTTCTTGTGAAATGAGTCTTTTCATGCCTACTCTCTCCTTGAATGTGGGGCCTTCTCCTCTCTCTATACTTCAAAAAACCTTAGACAAAGTCTTGATCTAGTGAAAACCAGTCTTTGGATCCAAGTCTGAGAAGGGTGTTGGCAGGTTTTCCTAAGGATTTCAGGGTCTGGGGGAGGGGAGTCTTGGCCCATTTGGAGGCAGTGAAGCCATCATCCTCTCACTCATCCTAGAGGCTGAGGGGAATCTTTGACCAGGATGGTGTCTCTGAAGCATTGGGCCATGGAGCATCTCGCTAGCCTGGGTCAAGATGCCATGAGCAGCTGGAATGCCCAAGCTGGGGATTGGCTTGAGCCATCAAGTGTAGGCAGTAGGCTGGGCAGGGCAGAAGTGCCTGAGTGGGAAGCCAACACCTCTTGTGCATATCAGGGAACATTGTGTGTGGAAGAGGCAGGAATAACACAGGCCTTAACTGAGTGAGGTGAGCTCTGCTAGGTTTCAGGTACGGGCCCCTGAGACTCATAGTCCAGGCCTAGGACTCACCCATCCCAAGAGAGGTCATAGACAATCATACACAGGATACATCTGATGCCTGTTTGTGGAAACCAACCCACACCTCCTCTTTTGTTTGTATACATGTCTATGGGTGTAAGTATGCATGTATGTATTCATGTATCATATCTGCTTTTTCCCTTGTCTGGAGCCCAGTTCTTGCCTGATAGACTTCTTCCCTTCTAAACTCTCTCTGGTAACAAAGGAGAACCCTTAAGACAAAAACAAGTAGCCAGCTAGGACCCGTGCCCATCTTGGCAACATTCTGGTCTTGAGAGTGGGGGTGGCGGTTTGTTCTCCTCTGTGCACCAGGGCCAGGACTCTTCATGCCCCTTGATCTGGCTCTCCCTAGGCATTCGCACCACCACTGGGTCTCTCATCATTGGTCTTCCTCACTTGCCTCTCCCTCATTTCACCCAAGTCTTCTCATCTTCCTCATCTTCATCATTTCTTACAGGGTGATGCAAAGGTGTTCCATTCATGAACCATGTCTCTAAGCTGTTCCCTATCCATGGGCACCCATTTGGTTCCAGCCCTTTGTTGCCGCAAGGGGCTGCTGGGAATGTTTCATTTCAAATGTGACTTCTTTGTAACACTAACCTGGACATACATTTACTTCTTCTGTTGAAACCTGGACTTGAGTCTGGTTCTAGTAAAAGATAGTATTGATAGGCAAAGTGACACAGTGGATAGAGCACCAGATCTAGGGTTAGGAAGACCTGACTTCAAATCTGGCCTTAGACCCTCACTAGCTGTGTGAACTTGGGCAAGTCATTTCACCTCTGTTTGCCTCAGTTTCCTCATCTGTAAAATGGGGGTAATAACACCCCCATCCCAGGGTTGTTGTGAGGACCAAATGAGATAATAATTGTAAAAAATGCTTGTCATAGTGCCTGGCACATAGTAGGTGATATATAAATATTAACTAGTATTATCTACAGGGGCCTCTGGAGAGTGTTCAAGAACAGAAGCTCTTCCTTGATAGTACCCCCTACCCCATTTATGAAGTGTCTATTTGCCAAGCATTGTGCTAAGCCCCGGAGATGCAAGCAGGACCCTCAGACCTCAGGGAGTTTCCATCCTTCTAGTGGCCAACAGCACACAGGCTTAGGAAGCAAGGACCCTGATGGAGAACTGTTCTGGTTTGAAAAGCTGTTTGCTTAATTGTTTGAGTGAAAAGGGTAGTGGAAGTGGCAGATTATGAAATCCCTGTAATAGAAAGCTGTGCTTTCAGATGGCCAGGTTGGTGACTGGGAACAAAGGACCAGAAAAAGGTGATACCAAGGATTCTGAGGCTGGGGCTTCAGTGCCCCCAGCACCAGCCCCGAGGGCATCCTCAGCATCAGCCCCCAAAGCATCCTCTGCATCAGCCCCCAGGCATCCCCAGCCAGTGTTGGTTTGGGAAAGGGAAAGCTCAGGCTGACCCCGTAACCAATGAGTGATGTCCTGCTCTGGAAAAGCTCATTTTACTGATGGGCAGCAGGCAGGACTGGAGTTGTGTCTCCCACCCCATAGAGGGGTTTGTCCTGAACCCTTTACTCTCTCCCACTTGGCCTCTTTGGATGGATGACATCTTTCAAACACTGTTTGACCAGGGTTACAGATAGAGGATGTGGCCATAGAACAGACTTACTGGGACAGGTCTTGATGGTGTGGACCAGGCCCCTTGAACTTGGCAGCATCAAGTCCCAGCGGACAGATAGCAAGAGCCCTGAGCTGGGACAAAGACAGCTGGTGATGTGGTAAGTGCATCCCTGGCTCAGTGACTCAGCCTCACACCCTATTTTAGCAGTCTGACTTGGTCTCTGCCTTCCTGAGCCAGCCTGAGTCATCAGGGCTGCTTGGAATGGCTATACTGGCCAGGATCCTACTCAGCAGCTGGCCCAGGAAATAGCTTCAGGCTTCAAGTCTTGCTCCTTTGCAGGTGTTTGTTGGCAGCCAGCCAAACAAGGTAATAGCAAGGAGGGTAAGCTGACCTTAGTTCCTCCCTGCACAGAAATGGGAGCTGCTTAGTGTGTGAGGGGTTGGGGAGGAGGTGATTCATGGGGGCCATTATCAGCTCCCTCACCTCCTACAGTCCTTCACTGATAGGTCAACATACCTAACTCCAAAATATCACAGCCAATGAATAGACCTCCCTCAGTGATGCTGACAAATGAGCATCATACAAGTGAGGGAAGGAGTCAGACTCTGTCTTGGCCAGTTCAGCAAAGCAGCCCGGCAGTGGCAGATTGTCCACCCAGAGCAGCCAGGTACATTCTCCTCCTATAGACATAGGGAAGGTAATCACAAAGGGGTTGTAAACTACTCCTCTGCAGCCAACTCCTCCCTCTGCCTTCCTGCCCCAGCACCCAGCAATGCTGTCCCAATGGGGCCGAGGGCCCTGGTAGCCTTGGTCCTGCCCATAGTCTGCTGCTACTCCTTACTCCAGGGTGGTCCCTGTTCTCCCTTGTGTTTGGATTCCTCATTCCCTTCTCACTTACTGTCCAGGCCATATGAAGAGTTAGTCTTGGAATAGTTTCCCCCTTTAGAGACAGGATTGTGTAGGAAACATTCTCTCTTTTCTTCCCTTTCCTACGTACTATGACTGTTTTGTAGGGCAAAGGGATCTGGACCTTCCTCCAAACCAGTGGAGGAATCCCACTTGTCTGAACTTTCTTAGACTTCTCTTGATCTTCAGGATAACTCTATGAAAACTCTCCAAGTTCACTCTCAAGTTTTTCTCTCTACTCCTCCCCTTCCCTCAGTCAGTCAGTCAGTCAGTCAGTCAAGAAGTGTCATGTTCATAGAAGAGCAAGGAGGTCACCCTCCCCTCTCCTCCCTTACCTTCTTTCTTCTCTCTCCTCACTCTGTCTCTGTCTTTCTCCTCATCTCATTGGTTCAGTTGTCATCTCTACAAGTTCCAGACCCTTCTCTGGGGGCTGGTGCCCCTGTAGCAGTGCCTGTGCTTTTGCTATTTTCATCTAGGAAGGAGTCAGTCTGACAGCACGTCAGCCTTGTTACTTTGTCATCCTTGGCCTGAAATGCACTGATATCACAGGATTATTCTGTATTGGCTGGATGCGTGGGATATTGTTATCAAGGCAATTCCAGATTTTGGATGGTGTGGTCATTTCTACTTCAGCTCAGGGCAGTGGAATGTGGGCATTTATAGGTGATGGGCTGTGGCTAACTACCAATGAACACTCATCACAGAACCTCTAAGGTGGAAGGAAGGAACCATTAAACCCAGATCTTCATGATGTCTTTGATGGGGAAGAGAGGAAGGGAGAAAGAGAAAAAAATAAAAAAATCTCATGATTTTCACTAAGAAACTCTAAGAATCCTAGACTTTGGAGATCATGGGTTTTCTTTGGGGCCAGAGGGTTCTTCCTGTAACTGCTGTGGTCGACTTTCCTGGACTGTGCCTACATCTATCATTTCAGTGACAGAGCCTTAATTGAAATGGCATCTCAACATTATTTCTTTAAAATTCATTGTTTAATTCAGTAAATTTAGTATTAATTAAAGCCAGAAGTCCTGGTGTTTCTGTTATCCATTTTTCACTCTCTGAGCCATAAGAACTGTCCAGGAAATAATAGCTCTATTTTTTGTCTCAGGGCTCATTTCTCTTTACAACAGGGGTTCGCTCTGGTATCTGAGATGGAAATACAATCTCTGCTAGTGTTTTCACATTGATCTAGCACTGACTTGGGAGAGGCTTGGCAGAAGATTGGGAGAAAGGAAAAAAGGAGTTGTTATGATGGAGGAGGGAGAGAAAGAAAAAGAAGAAGAGGGGAATGAGGGTAGGAGGAAGAAAAGGAGGTGGCATGGTGACTAGAGCTGAGGATGAGGAAAGGAGGATGAGGAAAAGAAGGAAGAGAGAAGGAACTGGCCTGGTGGAGAATGAGGAGGGAAAGGGGGGATGTGGCAGCAAAGGAAGAGGAAGAAAAAGAAGATGGTGAGAAGGTGACAGAGGAGGAAAAGGAACTGGTCTGGTTTTGGAGGATGCTGAAGAGCGAAGAGGAGAGAGAGAGAGAGAGAGAGGTGGTTATTGAAGAGGGGGAGAGGGAAGAAGGGAAAGATGGAATGGACTGTGAGGGGGTCTGGCAAGGAAAGAGGGGCAAAAGGAAAGGTGGAAAGGTTGTGGAAGAAGAGGAAAAGAACAAGGGAGCCTAGTGGCAGAAAAAACCAGATTGTGCCCCTGAGGTTTCTTCATCCAGTATAGTAGTTGGGACGAGAGGAGGAGTGCCACTGTTCTTGAGGATGTAAAAAGCTGGGGTCACTGTGGGGTTGCTGGTGCCTGAATAAGGGTTCTGGCACTTAGCATTTAATGCTCCATGTATGAAGCTCAGACTCCAAGTATTTCAGGAGGGATGCTGAATCTGCTGAATCGATATAAGATTGTTTCTGTGGAAAGCAATAAGTCACTGATCCTTCAAGTTGGATAAGATCTGTGGCCTCTGGTTCAAGAAGTTCCCTTTATAGCAGAGAAAGGAAGGATTCATGACCAAACAAGAGATAGAGAACATTAGGAGACGCAAAATGGATCACTCTGATTACATTAAATTAAAAAAAAGTTTTTGCACAAAGTCAGTGCAACCAAGATTAGAAGGGAAGCAGAAAGCTGGGAAGCAATTTTTGCAGCCAATGTCTCTGATAAAGACATCATTTCTAAAATATACAGAGAACTGAGTCAAATTTATAAGAATACAAGTTGTTCTTCAATTGATAAATGGTCAAAGGATACGAACAGGCAGTTTTTGGATGAAGAAATTAAAGCTATCTATAGTCATATGAATGCTTTAAATCACTATTCATTGGAGAAATGCAAATTAAAACAACTCTGAAGTACAATATCACACCTATCAGATTGGCTAACATGACAAAACAGGAGAATGATAAATGTTGGAGAAGATGGGGGAAAATTGAAACACTAATGCACTGTTGGTGGAGTTGTGAACTGATCCAACCATTCTAGAGAACAATTTGAAACTATGCCCAAAGGGCTATGAAACTGTGTATACCCTTTGACCCAGCAATACCACTGCTATATCTGTGTATCAAAGAGATCATAAAAAAGGGAAAAAAGACTCACATGTACGAAAATATTTATAGTAGCTCTTTTAGTGGTGGCTAAGAATTGGAAATTGAGGGGATGCCCATCAATTGGGGAATGGCTGAACAAGTTGTGGTACATGAATGTAATGGAATACTATTGTTCCATAAGAAGTGGTGAGCAGGCGGACTTCAGAAAAACCTGGAAAGGCTTGCTCAAACTGATGCTGAGTGAAGTGAGCAGAACCAGGAGAACATTGTACACAGTAAAGCAGCATTGTGTGATGACCAACTTTGTTAGACTTAGCTCTTCTGAACAATGCAATGATCTAAGACAATTCCAAAAGACTCATGATGGAAAATGCTATCCACATCCAGAGAAAGAACTATGGGATCTGAATGCAGATTGAAGCATACTATTTTCTCTTTCTTTTGTTATTTTGTTGTTTTTTCTTTCTCATGGTTTTCCCTTTTGTTCTAATTTTTCTTTTACAACATGACTAATGTGGAAATATGTTTAATATGATCATACACGTATAGCCTATATCAGGTTGCATGCCACCTTGGGGAGGGGGGAAAATTTAGAACTCATAATCTCATAAAAGTGAGTGTTGAAAACTAAAAATAAATAAATAAACAAATGCATTAATTAAATATTAATTAATTAATTAATTAATTAAAAAAGGAAATTCCCTCTATAGATTATGAAGCAGGTGGTCATCCAGCATGAGGTCTAAGACCTTTAGCCAGGAGGAACTCCTGACCTCCCAAGGAAGCCCATTCTCTTTGGGTAGTTCCAAAAGTTAGGGTTAGGGGCTTTCCAGTGTAGCTTCAGGTCACTCTAGGCTTTCACATTCCTGCTGCTATTCTTAAAATGCCTTTGTATTCATTCTTCATCCCCTGCCATAGTTTATATCTTCTCTATATCTCTTTTAAAAGTCTAAGGGGCAGCTAGGTGGTACAGTGGATAGAATACTGGCCCTGGAGTCAGGAGGACCTGAGTTCAAATACGGCTTCAGACACTTGACACTTAACTAGCTATGTGACCCTGGGCAAGTCACTTAACCACATTGCGTAGCCAAAAAAAAAATCTGAGCGATTTGGTGAGTTCCCTGAGTATCCACTTGGACGATGTTCTCTTTTATTTCTCACTGGAATTGTTTCTCTCTTTGTCTTAAGATTTTAAGTCTTGAGAATTTACCATGCCTCCTTGGTTGTGAAATGAAGTTAATCAAGGAAGCCACCCCAATCTGTCAGATTAGTGCATTTGGGGACCACCCCATAAAACATGCATAAACTCACCATGTGCTTTGGACCCTTATAGTAGACACCATGACCGGGTCACTTCTGTTGACTCATGTGCAGGCCTCTTGCTAAAGGGAACATATGACTATAGAATCTTGGTTGGTATATTTGTCCCTTTGATGGAAGAGGGGAAGGCTGCATCAAAAAGTTTTGGTTACTGAATGAAGAACAGTGATCCTCTCCATAGACTAAGAGGAGGGAATCTGACCTCTTTCTTGCTTTCTCTTATCAACCAGGTGTTCCAGGACCTTTTGGGCTCTTGCTCAGATTTCCAGAGAGCTCTCATCCTTCCCAACTCCTGGCAGCAATGGTCACCATGAGCATGTGGCAGAAGAATATGTACAGCTTGCCTAGATGAGTCAGAGATGGTATCTCAAGACTCTGGCTACCTCTTCTATTCTGTATTTCTTTCCCTGAGCATAGGTGATCAAACAGCAACCAGGAAAGGGATATTACTTTACCAGCATTGGCAGCTACTTCCACAGCCCAAGATGTTCTGAGCCATTGAGAGAATTGGGCTCTGGAAGCCCAGTGGGAATTGTTTCCTGAAGTCACACCCTTCTCAAAGGAGAAGAAGATGATTGCCAGGAGGTTGAGCCAAGCATGGCTGACTGGAAAGAAAATATAAGCTTTGAGTGAATTGCTCTGCCAATCAAGATGTGAAGGGAAGGTGACACGAATGTTCAGTGATCCCACAGGCTTTTCTGCTTCCCAAGAGAGTGAAGGAGAGATAATGAACTTCTTGGAGTCCTTGGAGTGCCTCATGCTTTATTTTCCTATGTGTAGGATTCTGTGAATTCTTTATTGGGGACCGCTACGTCATTCTTTAAATATTTGTCAATGTATACCTTGGAATCTGTAATTTTAAACTCTAATTTTGTGGCATAGCAAAAATATACCTGTCCTATACTTGATAGCTCTAGTTTGTTATATTGGGAGCTTTTCTGGAGGTGGAGAGACCCTAGCTATGATCCAACCTAAAGTTCTATTTCAGAGATTTTCCTTGAGGCCTCTAGGTCTCAGATACAAAGAGGCAGAGAGAGTCCTTCTTTAGGATCTGGCTCCCCCAGGACATGGATCTGGCCTGTGTGAGTCTGGAGCTGGGTCCGTTGGTGGGAGGATAGCATTCCATTCTGGGTGGTGGCTTTACAGATGATTTCCATAATAGAATTTCAATCCAATGTCCATTTAGCTCCTTATCCTTTTTCCAAACCCACTGTAATCCACTCCCTTAAAATCTGGACTGTCAGATTTTTTTTTCTTATTCTCTATCACAAATTCACAGATAGTGTTTTCACTTCCTTTCAAAGTTCCTCTTATTAAAGAGACTTCTTTGAGCCTCAGTTTTTCAATCTTTAAAATGGAGAGAATATCTCCCATGTTTCTATGGGAACTGTGATAGATGTGGTGCCAAGGAATTTGAGTTTAAATACCATACCTGCTGCTTCATACAGTGAATTCTACCCTAGCAATGAGCAATCCCCGCCCCTACTTAGTCCAAGAGAAACAGATCCAGGAAAGACCTTTCCCTCATTGTTTCCCTCAGCTGTGGATTATTATTAACCTAAGTTAATTATGTACCATCGCCTCTGCTTTTGGCAGAGAGAGCATGCCATTTAATACCAAGATAACTGAAATCCACCACGATTCCTATCTACATCTTGGCTCTGTTTTGGAGTGAGGGTTTGGCCAGGTATTGAAGGTGGGACTGTGTAGTGCAGATAAAATCCAACCATTGCAAACATGGCTCCATCTCTTTTGTTCTACCTGGTTGGATAGGACCAAATACTGGGAGAAAAACATCCTCCCTTATAGGGAGTTATCATCATATTGTAGACGTAGGGCCATTATGTGATAGATGAGGAAACTGAAGTCCAAAGGGGGACCCAGCCCTGTCCAAGGTAGATGGCAGAGCCAAGATTCAAACCCAGGTCTTCTGATTGCAGAGTCAGTGCCCCAAACAGTCTCTGAGTTACCAGAGGACGCTTCACCAGAAAGCCCTTCTCCGGTGCCTCTTTGGGGAATGAAGTGTAAGCCCTGGCAGGTCTTACCAAGCTGAGGAATCTTTAATAATAGGGCCAATGATGTTCAGGGCATTCTGTGAGGTTAGTCTGCATCAATGGGCAGAGGGTTAGCACCATCAAGGAGCCACAGGATAATGCTGGGATAACTCATGGAGCCCTGTACAAGGACAGGTTGGATGTTAAGAGGCTGACCATTGAGGGGAATATGAAATCATCAATTGGTGGAAGGAGAGATCTTCTGAAGGATTGAGGTATGTGATACGGTGCCATTTACAGGGTGCTTGGATCCCACTGGCCATTCTCCCAGCCTTTAATGAATCAGTAGGCACTGAATGACATGACAGGGCTACAAGGCGGACCTCAGGAATCTTAGTTCTCATTGTCTTGTAGGTGTGTACATGTGGCTGCTTGGAGATGGTTGTGCTTAATAATAGCAGACCAGGGAAGAGACCACACATTTTGATTTTTTTAAGTGATGGAATAAAACAAGCATTTCCATAGCTCAGTAAAATAAAAAAGATAATTGGACATGAGACTGCAAATCTCCTATGCACAACTAACTTGCTATTCCTTTCAAATATAACACAAAATTATCGTATGTGAATTTCTTGGCCCCAGGAGTCCCTCACAGAGAATTTTAGGGCTATCAAAGTGGTGGCTTTTCTACAAACATGATTATCTTCTTTGACTACTTCTGTACCAACCAGGTGAGACCAAACCTCTCAGTCACAATGAAGGAAAGCATTTCTATTCCTGATGTCACTTTCTGGAGCTCCTGGGTGTGTTCCCCAGAATCACTGTGGCCTCTTTAGGTTAATTCATGGTGCAAGGAGGTCCCCAAGCATGGAACTGCTGGAGCCAGCTTGAATTCACTAGGGAGAGCTGATTGTTAAATCTCCAGTGAGTATTGACACCTCAGAAATAAGCAGATGCTACTAATCACAGCTTGATTTGTTGGTGTATTGGTTGTTTAGACTTAAGAAATGGTGGCAACATTAATGCTAACTAAACTGAAGTTTGTTCTGCCCACAAGTTTTTTTGGGAGAGTCAGTGCTTAAGAGGTTAACCCTTTACTGACATATCCCCACCCTTCTGAGTACACCAGGCATCTTGGTCCATTTGGGGAAGGCTTTCATGAAAATACGTGGATTTCTAGTGAGCTTGAACCTGTCTCCATATAACTCCACCCTGACAGCCCCCCATGGCTCCTAGGTTGGCCCTGAGGGCTGAGCAGAAGAAGCTGGATCCTTCCTCTTTGGTAAGAGCCCTTAGATGCATGAAGATAGTTATGTTCCCTCTTACTCCATCCCCAACCAAACCCATTTTCTCTTCTCCAGACTAAACACCCCCAGCTCTTTTCATTGTCTCTCAAGGAGAATAAACAGTGAATTGATGTGGACCACCAGACTGTGACTGAGCCCTAGGTCCAGCTTCCCACCAAGGTGTCACTGCCTAATCAGAGACAGCCAGACCGCCGTTGGGTTTCTGATGCTCTTTGGAGCTTTGTGTCTGGGCCTCAGCTGGCACCAATGCACAAGGCTGTAGTGTCCATGGTTAGGAGAGTGGCAGTGACCAGATTGACCTGCCAGCCCTCAGCTGCTTTGCTTGTACATCTGTGGGATGTGTTTGCATTGGGGACAGAAATCACTTTCCTTCCATTACAATTATTTAGAAAAACTGTCACTCTCTACTTGCCTGGGATCATCCCCACTCCCTCCTTCTTTTTGGGCTGATTCTATTGGCCAGAGGACAAGGGAGAAAAAAATATTGTCCCTATTGGCTCAGCAGTGAGTAATGAGAGGAGACAGGGCTGGGGTTGGGGCTGGTGGCCTGGTGAGAGCAGAGACAAGCTGAGCAGGTCTCCACAGAGGTTTTCATTATCCTCATCCCTGAGGGAGTGAGGAAGATTGGGGGTTGGGCAGAGCAGGCTTTGGTGGGAGCCAGGCCTTCCTTCCTTATTTCAGACACACTGATTTCAGGATTTCATGCTGGTGATGGTAGGTAAGAAACTTGGGCTGCTGGGAGGCATGAAGACTGTGAGGCATCATCCTTTGAGGCTCAAGGTAATAGGGGGATGGGGGCTTTTCTTGAGCCCAGCTGCCCTCCTCAACACAAATAAGAGAGCCCAATTTTCCTTTCCACACATCTAAGTACTTCATCAAAGGCATTAAGGAAGAAGGCACTACCCTTGCCTTGGACCCCACACTCACTCTGGGGCCCATGCATGTGTATTGTCGCTGCCTCAGAACCTAACATGATTGCGTGAAATCCTAGTGACTGCCTGCCCTCATTTCTTTTGACGTTAGCTCCAAACTAACTTTCTACATGAGACCCTTTCTGACCCCCCCCCCACCTGCTAGCATCCCTCTGTTACTTCACTTCATGTTAATTCATGCTTCCATATGTCCCAGTAGCAAATATACACTTCTTGGGCCCAAGGTTGTTTTCAGTTTTGGGTGCAGAAGAGATATGTAAACGTTTGTTGATTGATAAGGCAGTATCTTAGGGCAGGATGACTACTCAGTCCGATCCCCACAGTCTACCTCTCACATATGCATGGAAGAGCCTATAGGAGAACACTTCTGTGTTGTTTGAATGAATCTGGGCAGGTGTTGTCAGTGTGTTGGCAACTGGGCAAATAAGAAAACACGTAAGGTCTGTTCCTGGCCGTCCAGGCAAACCTACTTTGGGACTGAATGAGCCCTTCCTGCCCATTCTAGTCTATGAGAGAGGGACCCTCTCTCCACATCTCCTCAGTTCCTTTATAGGAACTTACTTTTTTTTCTTCAAAGGCCCCAAATATTACTCTACTTACACAAAAAATAATTGAGCTCGTGGTTCTTAGCTACTTTGGGTAGCTTTGCCCCTAGCTGGAGCCCTATCCACTCCATGAGTACTGGCCATGACCAAGTGCCTGAGTCCTCAAAAGGCCTCTCCAAACTTGTTCTTAGGAAGCCATTCTGGCTGCCAGTCAGAGAGTAGAGAGGAGAGAGGCTATGGGAACAAGATAAAGGCTCAGCCAAGCTCCTTCTCGCTCTCCATGCTGGTCAGTCCCTCAAATCATCTCCATTCTTAGTCTGAAACAAAGGTTGCTACTACTATAGGAGATTTTGACATAAGAAGATGGCAGTGCTTTCCATTCTGAATGGAATGTTCCAGCATTTGTTTGGTACCATGAATGGCTTCTCCTGGATTTTAGGGGCAGCATACTATGGTGGAAAGTATGTGAGACCTGGGGTCTAGAGGAAACTGGGTTCAAGCACCTCCTCTGAACTTACTAGCTCTGTGATTTTAGGGGCAAGATGCTTGACTGCTCTCAGACTTAGTTTTTTCATCTCTGAAATGGGAAATAGCACCTATGTTACAGGGATGTGAGGACGAAATGAGAGAATGGATGGAGAGCACTTTATAAACCTGAGCATTGATGGAGAAGGGTCAGCTCTGGTCATTATTATTCCTTTGACTGTCAGATGCTCTTTACCCTGAAGCATTCCTGAGTCTGCTAGATGAGATTCTGTCTATTTGGATAAGTCTACCAGGAGCACATCCCCATTTATCTTACCTAGCAGAGATGTTGTTTGCTATTACCTGGGCTTTGGGCCCCATGTATCTTCCTCAGGTTGTCTTTCTTTGGCCTGGTGAAAGTTGGGTATTGAGAAACATTTTCTCCACGGCCTTGGCACTCACCATTGTCTTTATCAACCTGTGCCCACAGTGAGTCCCTTTGGTCATGTGCAGGTTGCCTGAGACAGGACCTTACTGGACCTTCTGGTGGGAGGAGACTACTTGTGATATGATAAGAAGTTTGGGGTTAAAAAACAACCACCATTGGTTTTTCATTGTAGTTCCCGTGTTCAGGGGCAAAGATCCTGGCTGAGGTTTAGGGGAGATTAGCAGTCACAGGGTCAATGCCTTATCATGTGTGTCTTTCCAGCAGCACCCTCAATGTCCAACTGATGTCACCTGTGAGAACTAAAGGAATGAAGTCAGAAGAAGCCATTTGTACAAATTGGGGCACAAAGGACCTTCTTATCCATCAAAAAAAGTTACCTCCTGCCTGGTTTCAGACTGGAAGGATCCAGAGAGACAATCGCAGTTGAGGTCAGGGGCTCCAGGGTGTAGATGGGCCATGGCACTGGCAAATGTCTTGGGGGAAGGAATACTGGGAAGGCTAGAGTTGGCCATGGTGAGAAAGTCTGCCTGTGAAAAGTTTGTAAAGATGTTTTAAAAAAATCTTGTCAAGTTTATTGCATTAGTCAATAAATTTAATTGTTTTATCTTATCCCAAGTAATTTGCATCCCATAGCAGGACACTAGGGTGGTAAGGCTGGAGCAGCCAGTGAGTAGAGTCCAAATGGTCAGCCAGAGGCACCAGCCAAGGCTCATTTAGGGTTCAAAGACATCATGTGGCTAGTGAGGCCTGAGCTTCAGTAGAGTTCACTCGTGACAGATGGATCCTCATGCCTCTCATAGATCTAAATGTGGGCTACAGACACCACCCTCTGTTTTTCCTAAGGGATGTCAGCCTTGGACAGCTCTGGCTGCTGGGGCATTTCTGACCTTGTCAACAGTTGTGTGGGAGCAGAGGTGGATAGTCAGAAACATTCAGTGTGGCCCCAGAAAACACCTCATGAGGTTTGGGAGGTCCTGCTGGAATTTAGGAATATCCACACCCAATCTGGGGCTTTCTAGGAACAGTATGCTGCTTCACCAATGCAGAGAGGTGTAGTTTGGGGTGGCTCACAGGGAGAATTGGGAGCCAATAGGGTCTACAAGGGTCTACAAGATCACTGCCTTGATGAGCTTGAGCTATGAGCAATAGGTCTCAGGGCAGACACTCAGGATGTTGGCCATCCCTGGAAGGGCTCCTTTGTGAGGGCAGAATGAAATACTTGGCTTCTTTCCTCCTGGATGTCCCTGTCCCCATCTACCTTCCAACCAGGGGTTGTCATCTCAAGTGTTAGTAGTTGGGATCCAGCCTGAGAGACAGACCATAGAGGACTTAGCATGTGACTCGATTTTTTTGTTTCCTATTTTAAAAACATCTTTATTTTGAAGCATAAATATTGAAGCACACATTTCTCCTCTCGGACGATAAACGTTACATAAAGCAGGGCAAGGCTGAGGGCCATTGCATTGTGCTGGATGTCTGTGAGTTCCCCTCTCCCACTGCACGAGTGAACAGACTGCTGTTGGAGGTGCAGCTTGGTCACTCTCTGCTGTGACTTTGGACAAGGCTCTTTACCACTTTGGAGGCCAGCTTCCTTCTCTATAGAACAAGGGCATTTGCTTGAGACTAGGCCTTTAATTTTATAGCTCGGTTGTCCCTTGTCTCTTCCTTCCTCCTTTATCTCCTCACTCCTGGACTACTGCATTGGCTGTTGGGGGGTCTGCCTTGCTCCAGTCTCTCCCTGCTACAGTCCAGCTTCTACTCAGCCACTAGAGATATTTCTAAAACACAGCTCTGGCCATGGCACTCGCCTACTCAGTAAACTCCAGGGGCCTCCCTATTTCTTCAAAGAGCAAATATGAAATGCTGTGGGTGGCATTCAAAGCCCTTCACAACCCAGGCCCCCTCCTCTCTTTCCTATCTTCTTACACCTAGGGACACTGGCCTCGTGGCTGTTCCATGAACAAAATGCTCCGTTTCTTAGCTCTGGGCATTTGCTCTGACTGGCCTCCCAGGCCTCACATGCTCTTCTTTCTCATCTTGGCCTGGCGGCTTCCATGGTTTCCTTTAAGTCCCATCTAAAATTCCCCTTTCTACAGGAAGCCTTCTCTAACCCTCAGTTCTGGGGCCTTCCCTCTGTTCATTCTTTCCTATTTAGCTTGTCTAAATCCTGGTTATATGTGTTTGTTTGCATGCTGTCTCCTTCACTGAACTGTGAGCCCCTTGAAGGCAGGAACTGTATTCTGCCTCCCCTGCACTTTAGCACAGTACCTGGCACATAGTAGGTGCTTAATAAATGTTTATTGATTGATTGATTGACTGTGGACTTGGGGACTCAGAAGCTCATAGATTGAGAGCTGGAAGGGAAACGACCCACCATCCAGTTCAACTCCCTCATCTTATAGATCAGGAAACTGTGGCTCAGAGATAGGACTTTACCAAGGTTATTGAGGGAGTAGGTGGCAGGGCTGTGGGTCAAAGTCTGGTCCCCTGCCTCCAAAGCCAGCCTCCTGCCTGTTCCTCCAAGCAGGCTATCCAGCCCCTTTCTTTTTTATATTTTTATTAATTTGTTTTGATTTATCAACAATCCCTTCCATACGCTTTTGAGTTTTAAATTTTTCTCCCCACCCCTCCCCAAGACAGCTCACAATCTGATATAGGCTCTACATATACATTCCTATTAAACATATTTTCACATCAGTGATGTTTTAAGGAAGAATTATAACCAATAAGTGGAATCACAAGAAAGAGGAAACAAAACAAAATAGAAGGAAAAAAAAAAGCAAACAGTCTGCTTGGATCTGCATTCAAACTCCACAGTTCTTTCTTTGGATGTGAATAGCATTTTCCATCATGAGGCCTTTGGAGATGCCTTAGATCCTTGCATTGCTGGGAAGGGCTAAGTCTATCAACATTAGTCAGCGCACAACGAGGCTATGAGGGAGCCCCACATGTGGTCTCTCTCTCTCTCTCCTCCTATATATACACACACACACACACACACACACACACACACACACACACACACACACACA
>NW_020954595.1:14590770-14631516 GCF_900497805.2 Vombatus ursinus | reverse complement strand
ACACACACACACACACACACACACACACACACACACACACACACACATATATGTATATGTGTCATGCAAAACAAAGAAAGACAAGATAGACAGTGTTCAGTGAAGATCTTGCTGAAAGAAAGGAACATATTTTCTACTTGGGTCCATGTGGTCCCTGGCAGCTACTTTATTGTAAGCTTATTGGTTAAAAAGGAATGACACACTAGTTGAGGGAGAGAAGACAATGAAAACCCTCATGGAGGTATCTCTGAGCATCCCTGAGCCATTGGCTCATTAGCAACTTTGCCAAATGGACCAATCAATAGTTTGTCCATTGCACAAAATTCATACACACGGAGAACATCGATTAATCTTTCCTCTTGCAAAATAAACATTTGCCTTTTTATGAGAAAAATTATTCTCTGGTTCATCAGCAATGTTTCTATACAATTGATGAGATAATTGTTAACGCTTAAGTGATTGTATCTGTTAAATATATTCATGCACACACAACATTCAAGTCAGGGGGAATCATGCATTTTTCTTGTGGTCATAGAACTATATGGAGGAGAACCAGGTTTTGTTTTTGTCTTCACTGTCTAACATTAAAGAGTATTAGCCCTGCTGAGTCCATGGAAACAGGGGCAATGCACTCAGTCCCTCTCCCTGCAGTGCCTCTCTGCTCTGCATATAGAAATGTGGTTAGACCAAGTTCAGTACAGGGCTGCCTGAAATCTTTAAGGATCCCAAATAGGATTAATTCCCATTCATTGGCCTGGTTAAGTCTCCCATCACGGTGCTCTGGGCTCCTGTTTTGGTCTCCCCAAAGAAAGGAGTAAAAAAAGGGAGTCAATGTTCAAAGTAAATCAAGTATGGAGCAGATATTTATTTTCTGCATACAAAAGAAATGCTAAAATGTACTAATTACTCACAGGGAGTATTGATAGAATTACTTAAAAAAGGACCAGTAACTTCTAATTACCATTCCAATTTCTGGAGGTTGATGCCTCATTGGTATTGGAGGCTTAAGCCTCATTGGAACATAAAAGCATCTTTCTGGATTGCTGAACAGGCATTTTTATATTTCACCTGGGTTCTGTACCACCCTAAAGGGCCAGGTAGGGGCCCATCCTCTTGGTGGTTTTCTTCTCCAAAAGCAGTGGAATAGTTTTCCAGAACTCTTTCCCAGGCTACTGGGAAGCTCCATTCAAAAGGACACAAGATGGGTGACCTCTTGACTTCATATGGTCATCTCCAAGCCTGAACACATCCATCTTGGGATAGATATTTGTCTAGACAAGATCAGGAAAGAAAAACACGACACCAATAATGCAGCCCAAGTCCTAGGCATGGACTCTCCTAGGGAACCTCTGTGCTTTCAATGCCACATAATCATGGTCATCTGGGCCTGAGGCTTGGGGAAGTTGCCAAAAAACAGTCCTGGAAGCATCCAAAGCTAGAAGAGAAGGGAACATTGAGGTTGAGGTTAATGCCTTGTAAGTATGCCCTGAGTCCTCAGCTCTTCCTATGCAGCAGACATCCAGGGGACTGCCTCAACATCTCAAAGATCCAAGGCACAGTGAGTCAGCACATGGCCAAGTAGCCGGGAAGATTCCCAAAGGGCCCAAGCAGGGGATCCCTGGAGTCACTGGAAGTTTCCAGGGAAGCTCTGGACATATACTCCCTGGGATGATCCCTACAGGCCAATTCAATTCCCACTACATCTATATACTGTCTCCTCTGTTTAAATGATATATATTTTTTCACCATGAACTATACTAACATGAGGTCCCCTGATTTGGATTGCTGGTTTTGTTCTAAGCAGCAGAAGTGGTCGAAGGGGAATTCATCCTAAAAGGATGGAAATCTCAATAGAAGGAATTCCTGAAGACTCAAATAGGGATGATTCCCATGAAAAGGGAGAAGGTGAGCTGCTGGCCCGAGGAGACTGATCTCTCACTGCAGAGCTTTCATTTCCTTTTCTATCTCTTGCGCTGTCTTGCTCAGGTATTTGTGGAAATCGAGCTTTTCTCTCTCTCTCTCCCCCCCTTTTTTTTGGTGAGGCAGTCGGGGTTAAGTGACTTGGCCAGGGTCACACAGTTAGTGTCAAGTGTCTGGTCTGAGGCCAGATTTGAACTCAGGTCCTCCTGACTCCAGGCCCAGTACTTTAACCACTGCGCCATCTAGCTGCTCCAAAATCGAGCTTTTCTCTCTCTCTCTCCCCCTTTTTTTTTTGGTGAGGCAGTCGGGGTTAAGTGACTTGGCCAGGGTCACACAGTTAGTGTCAAGTGTCTGGTCTGAGGCCAGATTTGAACTCAGGTCCTCCTGACTCCAGGCCCAGTACTTTAACCACTGCACCATCTAGCTGCTCCAAAATCGAGCTTTTCTTTCTCCCCCCCCTTTTTTTTGGTGAGGCAGTCAGGGTTAAGTGACTTGGCCAGGGTCACACAGTTAGTGTCAAGTGTCTGGTCTGAGGCCAGATTTGAACTCAGGTCCTCCTGACTCCAGGCCCAGTACTTTAACCACTGCGCCATCTAGCTGCCCCAAAATCGAGCTTTTCTCTTGAATCTTTGCTTACAGTTGTTACGAATTTATTCTCTGCTTTTGGGGAATCTTGAGATCTGTGATCATTTTTTGTATTGGTCAGTATCTTGCTGGTCTTATTCATCTTTCTGTGCTTTTGCTCCTCGTTGTGTCTTTGTTCCAGGACTATGTTCAGCCTCTTTTTCTGCTTTTGGGTGGGGAAGTAGGAGCTGCTTGTTCTTGCCATTTCCCCTCAGTTCTTTCATGCTGATCTCTGTCTCCAGGAGTTCAGTCCTATGGATCTGGAAATCTCAGAGTGCTGAATTTTCTGAGACTTTTATAGTTTCTCAAAGAGTATTAAGGACCTTGGATCTCCTTGGTGCCTTGGCTGTTTCAGTAAGAGTGACACAGTGGGGCCAGTAGGTGGTGCGGTGGATAGAGCATCGGCCCTGAGGTCAGGAGGACCTGAGTTCAAATCCGGCCTCAGACCAAACACTTGACACTTACTAGCTGAGTGACCCTGGGCAAGTCACTTAACCCCAACTGCCTAAAAAAAAAGTGACACAGTGCTAAATTTTTGGCTGTGGCTTTGGAGGGGTTTTCAAGATCCTTGCTTTGTGTTTCTCAGAAAGCAAAAACAAAAGTTTACAGTATATAGAGAGATAAAGAGGCTAACTATGTTATGCTTAAAGGGACCATAGAGAATGAACCAGTTTCAGTAGTAAAGATATACAAAATAACAAAGCATCTAAATTCATAAATTGAAAGTGAACTGAATTTTAAAAAGTCAAAGATGTTAATAAACAGTTGTAGGAGACTTTAATTTTCCTCATAGAGCTAGGCAAATCTAACAAATATTTTTAAAAGAAAATATGGAACTGATAAAGTCTTGAAGAATTCAGATTCAAAAAACTTATGTCACCTTCTGAATGGGAACATTAAAGGATATATACATTTTTGAGCACTGCATGTTATCATTACAAAAATGTAACACGTTCAAGGGCACAGTGACATTATAAACAATGAAAAAACACACAGAATTTTTAGGGTCGGGTTAACACTTGGTCCACTCTGCATCTACTGCTCTGCCTGGTTTCAACCCTACAGAGATATACCTCCCAGGTTAAGCTACCACCTCTATTCTCATCACCTGCTTCTAACTCAGGCCTTGACTGACACCAAATCCCTTAGCCTCTTCTCCTTTCTGATTGGAGGGCTGGAGGGTAGAGTATAACATTCTTCCCATTGCCTTTATAGTGGGAAGAAACTAGACTTTTTGGCCCACTCCACTCTGTATCTGCTGCTCTGCTTGGTTTCATCTCCATGGAACAAGATGCCCCTATGCCAGGTAACTCCTGATTTCCTTTCCCCTTCCCCCCTTTCCTGCCTTCTTTTGTACATTATCTCCACCCATCAGGTTATAAGCTCCTTGAAGGTAGAGATGGTCTTTCTTTTTATTAATTGTATCCTCAGGGCTTAGCACAGTGCCTAGCACATAGTAGACATTTACTAAGTGTTTATTGTATTGGATTAGAAAAAACAGAAATACTAAATGCATGTTTTATAGGTCAGAATAATGCCACATGAAGTATTTCAGCACTCGGGAATTATGTTCAAGGGCATTGGAAGGCCCCAGACCCATACTGGGGGATGATGACTACATGAAAGATTTGTGAATAAGTGCCAACTGGCAACTTTTTCACCTATTAACCAGTTCTGGGTCATAGACTTTGTCCAGGACCAGACTCCTTCAGGAGCATTGAAATCTTACTGGTTCCCTAGTCCAAACATTCCCTGAAAGCCTGGAATAACACAAGACATAATATTCCAAAAGGGCAGCCACAGGATCAGACCAAACCTTCCCTTCAGAAGTGCTCATTGCTCAGCCCTGGCATAAAATTCAAAGTCAGAAAGTAGCAGGAAGAATGAGCAAACCAAAAAAAAAAAAAAAGAAGCCTACTATCAAAGCTTTTATGGTGACAAGAATATCAATACATAACCCCAAAGAAGATAATGATTCCAAAGCATCTATAAGCAAAACTTCAAAGAAAAATGCAGCTTGGGACACAGATTTGACTAGAATTTGTAGAAGAGGTAAATGAAGAGGTAAAAAGAAGAGTTTAAAAATCTTCTTATAAATAAAATGAGAGGGCTAGATGAAAAATGGAAAAGAAATGAGGGCTATGGAAGTAAGAATTCTAAAGGGAAATAACAGCATGGGCCAAAAGGTGCAAAACTTTGCCCAACCAATGAACCGTCTGGTAATTATAATGGACCAAATAGAAGGCAATGACACCATGGCACAACAAGAAATTTTAAATTGATGTTAAAAGACTGAAGAAAATAGAAGAAAATGCAAGGTATCGTAGCAAAAATCACAGACCTGGAAACAGGTTGAGGGGAATTTTTTTTCTATTAAAAGCATTTTGAATTAGTGAAAACATGAATACCGAAAAGTCTTAGCTCTCACCTTCAAAAATATCATGGAGCTTAGAGGTACTATTAAAAGCAAGTCCTACTTAATATCTGAGGATATTTCATAAATGGATGGTATTCAGAGTAGACACATTAACGTTAGACTATTTCAAGAACTGAAAGCAGAGTTAATAAACTAGAATAATGGTAGTATCAACAGGCTGTATAACAATATAAGACACTAAATTCATTAGAAAAAACGAAGATTAAAAAAGTTTTGATAGGATTACACATGGTGTCACAAAATTTTGATTAATATAAAATTATACACCTCCAAAAAGTTTAAAATTTCTCAAGTGCAGGGTGCTGGAGGTTGCATCTGGAAGATCTGCCTTTAACAACTACAATACCTGTGTGACCCTGGGAGAATCACTTAATGTCTCTGAGACTCAGGTGTCCCCTTTGTAAAGCAAGAGAGTTGGACTAAATGGACTTAAGCTCTGAGGAGAAAAACATTATGCATTTGTGGACTACCTGGAAGCCATGAGCATAGAAAGAGCCTTGAGACAGTTTCAAGAAATCTCCAAAGAAAACTGCCCAGATCTCAGAGACCCAGAGGGCAAACTGCAGATAGGGTCCGCCCATCACTTTCAGAAATAAACCCTAGAATGAAAATTCCCAAGAACATCATAGACAAGGAAGGAGACAAAGTGGATTTCTGGTTGGAAAAAAAATCATTTAGAAGTGAAAAAAAATAAAACTAAGAAAGAGAGCTCTAGTCCAATGGCAGGTGAGGTAGACTATTCCAGGGACTATGAAAGAGGCTTTAGATACTATTTATACTTGATTATTTTAAAGAGAAATAAACATAATTTTACTACTAGTTAATGTTTGGATGAATATGAAATCCCTCACTCGTTCCCTCTGTAGAACGCCACCTGCCAGGTAGGTAAAGAAAACATTGATTGGGAGGGACAAAATGGAGAATTAGTGGTTATAGCTTTTGATTACGGGGAGAGGGGCATTCTTGGTTGGCCCCTTTCAGCATATTATGGTGTATTGCAGTTTATATGTGCTTGGGCCAGTGTGTTTATGGATAATATTACTTTGTCTTAACTAAACTAGTTCTCACAAGATAGAGTAGTGGGTTAAAAAGATTCCTGCAATGAAAGCACGGAATGCAGGTAATACTAATAATAGGAGCGCAAGTGAACAAGAAAATGGCAGAACTGACCTTTTTTCTACTCTTAATAAAGCTCTTTGTCAGCCATTTCACAAGGTAAAATCAATGATGTTCTAATTATATCTGACAAAAAGTCAGACAAAAATGTAAAAGTTATCAAGATGATTATGTGAAGTGTGGATTTACATCCACTCTTATTAACAATGAACCTCACCCTAAATGTATATTGAGCCTTGAGTTATTAGCTCATGGGAGAATGAAGCCCCTGAGATGAGGAAGACATTTCAAAATGAAGTTTTTGTGGCTAAAATGATGTAAGTGTGTCACCTATAAAAAGCCTTCCAGTTTTACACTTAAAATCCTGGAAATAGAATTTTCTAACCTGTTTGAAAATCTTCCAAATGAATCAGTGGTTATTGAAATCATTTGTTAAAAATGTAAAAATGCAACACCTTCCAGTTGGTTTGAAAGAACTGATTGGCATTGGGGAAAATGGAAACTTACTAGATAAATTTCAACAAAAAACCTTGTATAATTGATGCATAGGATTGAAAAATAAGTATCATGACTTATTAAACATGTTATTACCCTCAAAACTTCTTCCCCTTGAATCTAGAGATCATCATGAGGTATCTTTTCCAGTGATGACAACCATTAAACCAAGCATTGATGTAACATCAACTAAGAATCAGACTTTTGGAGCTCTATATCATAAAAATTTTCAAAAACAATGAACCATATTTAATCACATTATTCTCCCTTAAGAGGTATAGAAGGATCTTTATCTCATAGTTTTATTTTTATTTGCTGCATGTTTTGTAATGTGCATAATATATTAGTATGATTGTACATGTACATAATTTATTAAGCAGATGCACACATATTGGGGAGTGCATGCTCAAAATCTCTTTTGCTGAAAGGGCTATATAATCAAAGTAGTTTGGGGACAACTGCTAGAGACTGAAATTGGTAATGAATAATGATTCAGGAAATTAAAATAAAATCCTGGCAAAAAGACTCCATCATTATAAGTGCACACACACATACACACACAAATTCACTATGACTATGTTGGATTTATACCAGAGATACAAGGAAGGTTCAACATTAGGAGAACTAGTGACAGAATTCATCATATTGAAAACGTCCAAACGACATGATTTTATCAACATATGCAAAAACAAAGTTTTGGACAAAGTAATTATACCACTTATGCCAAGAATCTCTACATCCCTGTAAAGCACGGGCACAGAGAGGCTATTATTCATTATGGTAAAACTCTATTGAAAACCATGAGCAATCATTCTTTGAAATGGGGAGTCACAAAGAGCTTTTCCAATAAATATAGGAGGGGAAAGCAAGGATACTCCTCGTTGCCACTATTATTTGACATACTTTTGGAGATGCTATCAACAGGAAAGAAACTCCAGCAAATAGAGGAGCAAAGATGGAGACAAAATTATCCCCATTGACACACATTACACTGGTTTGCTTAAGAAACCTGGGAGAATCGTCAAAGAAGCAAATCAACATAGTTAATACCTTTAGGAAAACAGCAAAATACAAAGTAAATGCAAAAATCAACCCCATTTCTATGTAGCAGTAAAAAAAAAACAGGCCAAAATTGCTGAAAGAGGCTGATTGTGGTGGTAAATGCCTGTCATCTCTGTGACAGGGAGGCTGAGACTGGGGGTCCACCAGAGCTGAGGAGCTCTCCTCTGTATTCAGTGTTCAAAGGAAGTTTAGCACTGATAGGACGAGTGTAGGCGGGGTGGGGAGAACTGAAGAAAATCTTAGGGAGGTGACTATAAGTGTAAAAGACAGTCCCTACCCTCAAGAATCTTACATTCTAATGGGGGAAGAGAACATATAAAAGGCAGCTGGACAGTGTATGTGGGGGAGGTTACTGAGGAGGAAGTGCAAAAGTCTGGAAAGAGGGATGGAACTGGCAGAGAAGTAAATGAGGCCCTGGGAAGCTCATGAAATGTAGGTTTGGCTAGGGACTCAGCAGTTACAAGGAGGGTCCTATGCTAGAAGCATTACCAGGATGAGAGGGCTGAAAATGAGGAGGCGGGAAAGATGGCAGACTCCTGTGTGGACTCCTAAGATTCCCTGGCTTCTTTCTTCTTTGGAGTTAGGGAGTCATTTTAGAAAATTAGTGCAGCCACAAGCCCCCTAAATTCTAAGTATTTAGCCTAAAGTTGGGGTCTCTGCTTTCTTACATTTAGAGCCATCTCTGGTTAAACTCTGGCTTCATTGTGGTTGAAGAAAATTCAGTTTACTGGAAATGTTTGGGTAACAAAACAGCAGATTGTGTTATAATGTTTGTGGCCCCACAGGAAAAGTTGGGCGAAGAGCTGACTTTTCTTGGCTTTCCCATTAGCCTGGGTCCTCAGCCCCAAGATACCTAAAGATCTTACTCTTCTCCTTAAATTCTCCCTTCTCTGCCACAGCTCAGTCCTCTTTATACCCCTCCTCTGAGATGATTTCTCAAGTTCAGACCCTCAAAATGTCTCCCTCTGGTTCTGAAACAGGTTCTTCTTTTTATACAATTTCTTAGGGCATGACTCAACCTCTCACATAATGGTTTTCATTAATTCAAGGAAGTGGACAGGCCCTTTTCACACTAGGTTCTGATTATTTGATTTAATTTTAAAAAGTGGTCTTACCTAATAGGTAATTACTTTGAAGTAGGTGGGAAAATTGATGGAATCCTACCCTCATGCCACCTTGGCACCTTTGGGCTTAACACCTTAGTGCCTGGTACAAAGGAGATGCTGAACTGATTGATTAGAGGATACTGAGAAGCATAGGGAGACATAGGAAGTGATGTCTGAGTGAAGTAAGAAAACATAGAGAAACATCGTGAGCAGAACCTGAAATGATGCAAATGAAAGAACAAACACAACCCCCCCCCACTGAATTTTGTGTCTCCAAAATGACCAAGTTAGTCCCTGAGGAAGAGGTGAAAAAAATCCAACCCCCTCTCCTCAGTGGAGATGGGTGACTATGAGTGGGGAACATTGCATGTGCTGTCCTATGTGGTGCATATGTGGCTTAGTTTTGCTTATTTACTTTTTCCCCTTTTTTTGATTTTTCTCTACAGGAGATGGATCATGGGTGAAGGAAAGGGACATATTTGGAGATTAAGGTGATTATGATAGAACCATTATCTTCCAGAGTCCCCACTATCCCTCCACCGTGGGTTAGGCTAGTTTTCTTCCCTTAGGTCCTCTCTCCACCCCATCCCCACTCTCAAATGTGCCAAAGTGGTCCTCAGTACTCAATTGGCTCCGAAGATCAAGGCTTAAGCCGTGCCTTCTTTGACCTCAGCTTCCTGGTCCTACTGACCCTATTGGTGTGGCTTTCTGGTCACCTAAGGGCATAAAAGGTCCATCCATTTGGACTTGGGGTTCAGAAGAATTGGTAGATGCCTCAAGGCCATGTGAGTTACCACATTGACCTGCTGAAGAGAGATTTTTTTTTAACCGAGGCCAAGGGTCCATGTCCATCCAGGATGAGTGCTAAAATGTGCTTGTCCAATGTCCTTTCTGTTTTATGTCTAAATAAACCTCCTTCTGTTAACTGTTGAGTGACCTCCAAAGATCATATTTTGTTCTAACACCAAATGTAAAGTAATAGGATGCCAGCCTCATTACAAGGATACAAAAGGTAGCAACAATTTTTTAAATAGCAAAATAGTTCTGTGAGAACTGTGTCAGGACTAACACTGTGCAAAAGAGAGGAGGCTGGCAGTGAATTCTAAAGCCAACAAAAAGGTGGCAGTTTCTGTTTCCATTTTTTGCTATATTGGGGATGAGAGGGGGATAAAGGAAAGTCCCCTGCCTTCATGAGGGTGGGAATATGATAGTGAATGATGCTAAGGAGGGTGTGTTATTCAACTCACTTCACTTCTGTTTTGCCTTCCAAGGGGAATGACTTGGGGATTGAAAGGAGACAACAAAGCCTAGTAGGTTAGCAGGGAAAAAAATGACAACTGAAGGAGAGGGGAGGAGACATACAGAATCGTGCTACCCTCAATGGGTTCAGGTCACCCAGCACAGACTCACTCCATCCCAGTGGGCTGAAAGAAGCAGATGGAGTAATTGTCGAGCTGTTACTGGAGGTTTTCAAATGATCTTGGAGAATGAAAAAACAAAAGGATTGGAGAAGGTCAAGAGTTGTTCCAACATTTAAAGGGAAGAATGAATAGAGGTTATACACGTTAAATCTGTGAGTTTGATTTCTGTTCCTGGAATCAAAATTTCTAGAACATTTTATTAAAGAAACAATTTTTGTTTAAGAGGAGTCTGAAAACACTGAAATATGGGCTGCTCAACTAGGGCCTGATGACATTTATTCCCTTTATGGACGATTGTCCTGCTAGTTGATAGGGACTCCCTGGAGGAAGTACAAGGGAACACCACAGACATGGCATCCTCAGATTTCTGTGCTGGTTACATCCCATAATGTCAGCCATATTGAGCTTGCATATAAGAAGGAGAAATCTGCTCCAGAAGAGAGTGCGTAAGTAGACTTAGGTCTGACGGAATGACTAGCCTCACTCCTCCCACCCCTAAATAGTAATGGATTGAAGGCATCTTGGAAGCCCATGTCCTTAATGCTGCCAGCAGATGCCTGACCAGACAAGTAACCCATCATGGTGATAATCTGCCCAGCAGGGCTTAGGAAGTTCACGGACAGAACAGAAATGATCCAACAGCTTGATGTTCTCAACCTATGAGCATGAGAGGCTCTGAACAGCATCTCATTCAGATGAGACAATTTCAGATGATTCCAATGTGGAAGAGAAGGGAGTAGGCAGTGGCCCAGGCTCAGCTACCACCATATTATTTCATGATATGAAAGGTGTCCAATAGTGCAATTTAAAAAAAATCCACAACAACAGGAAGATAAAAAGTAAGGCTCATCACAAGGCAATTCTTATAGAATTACACATGTGCATAAGTACATATATTTCATGCATGTCTGAAATATATCAGATATTATCTATCTACATATTCATATATGCATATCTATTAGAAAGTCCAGAAAATGACTTGGCTGGCACACTTCTCTCAACTGCTCTTTCATTTAACTTGGCCGCGCTGGCCTAGTGCCATGAACCTCTTCGCCTCATGGCTATTCCAGTGTTTCATTATGTCAAATTACCATATCCTCACTTACTAGCTATGTGACCCTGGGAAAATCCTTTGGCTTCTCTGTGCCTCAATTTCCTCATCTGTAAAATGAGGGTAATAATAGCATCCATCTCCCGGTATTGTTGTGGGGACCAAATAAATAAGTATTTTTCAAGCCTTCAAACCTTATATGAATGCTGGTCATTATTAACAAATGGACATTTTTTGGTAGACATGTATTACAAAGCAATATGATACGTGGGTTAAGATCTATGAATCAGAACAGGATTTGGATGGAAGAAAAGTGTGGCTGCAGAGGAGTGGATTTAGAGGGTGCCCACTGAAATTCTATCCAGTGTAATACAAGGGGAAAACACATGTCATCTTGAGTTCCAATGCCATTTGGAGCAGGTCCTGCAAATCATTCCTTTAATCCATGGCTATTAAGTGGATCCCAAGGTTCAAAATGCTATGCTGTGTGCTAGACAAAGACAAGAAAAAAGATTTTTGTCCTCCAGAAGCATATAATCTATCAGAGGAAAGTACATGTGCTCACAAGTAGAACAAAAACACACAGAGAAAGTAAAACCAAAGGAATTTGGCATTGGGCACCAGTGGTGTGGAGATGAAGAAAAGCGTCTCTTTGAAGGTGGTTCTTGAGCTGATCCTTGAAGGAAGCTGAGATCCCAATAGACAGATGGAGAGGGAGAGTACATTCTAAGCACAGGGTGTAGCCTGTGCAAAGGCATGGAGATAGAAGGTGGAATGTCATGGGTGAGGGACAGAAAGAAGGTCATAAAATCAATTGGAATATATTTCAAAAAGCAAAGGAGATTGGTTTGTACCCTAAAATTATATGTCCTCTAAAGCTGAATCTAATCACTAATGATAGAAACTGGATATTCAGCAAAAAGGAAGTTGCCATTCTTCAGTAGAAAACAGACATGAGTAGGGTATTCAACATGCAAATTCATCCAATAGAAGGAAGATAAATAGGATCAGACAACAATGAAAAAAGGAATTAAGGAAATGCTCGCTTTATGAATTCAGGGCTAGGCAAGCCATGCTTTTTGTTGACTGACTTTTTAAAAAAAATTTACATTATATGGGAGAGACCCTGAGAGAACATCTATGGTCAAAATAATTTAAAGACCAAAAGAACTAAATACATTAAAAAAAGAAAGAGAAGAAAAAGGGATAAATAACATTTCAGAGACAAACTCCAGATCACCAAACACCCTCATTAACGTAGTGTGTAGTCATGCAATAGGTAAGAGTCCTGGTCTTGGATTCAGGAAGATCTGAATTCAAATCTAGAATCAGACATTTCCTAACTGTGTGACTTTGAGAAAATCCATCAACCTCTTTGTGCCTCAGTTTCCTCATCCATAAAATGAGGATAATAATAGCTCTTACCTCCCAAGATTGTGAGGACCAAATGAAATAACATAGGTAATGTACTTTGCAAGCCTTAAAGTCCTATATAAATGCTGGTTATTATTAACAAGTTAATATTTTTGGTAGAGGTGTATTACAAAGGAAATTCTCTTGGATAGGGGAAGGAAAGGTAATGAATAAACTGTTGGAAAAATTAGATCTGAGAGTGTTCTCAGAAAAGCACTATCACCATGTCAAGAATGGAGAGATGTGAATGGAAGGTTTTTAATTTCCCCACCCCCACCTTGGGAGCTGTGGAAGAATAATGACAGAACACTGAGTCGAATACTCATTTTTTTTTGTTCTTTGGATGAATGATGAAAATTCCCCTCTTCGCTTGAAAGACTATCTATTTTCATTGATGATTACTTTTAGCATTAGTGATTAGTTTCTTTAGGATATGTCACCTTGGGATGTATTTTGATCTCCTTTATTGTGTAGAATTTTGGATTACATTTTTTCTCTGATTTCTTCTCAGTGAGCAATACCCTTGAGCTATTTGAATCAACTCCATCTTGTATCTAAAGTCTTTCCCCCTGGTTGTTTGTAATGCTTACTATTTGGCATGGGAATTCAGAAACTTTGCTACTAAATGCCTGAGTTTTTTACTTAGATATTACGACAGTGACTTCTGGATTTAGCAACCAGTAATTTGCTATTATCAAACCTTTTGGATAACTTTCTTGTATTTTCCCCATAGAATGGTATTATTCAGGATTTTTAATTCACTGCATTTTTCTAATAGACCTATGAACCCTAAGTTTTATATGGGTGCCTTATTTTTAATGTCAGTTGCTTCACCTTATATAGAGCTCTTGTGTTCACATTTTCTTTTTTATCTGCCAAATTTTCTTTTGCTTCTGTATTTTTGAGTTCCAAAGCTGTTATTCTCTCATAAGGAGCCTGCTATTTTGGAGAGCTTACTTGCTGTATTTGGAGTTTTCTATTCTTAGGTTTGTCTTATTTATTTCTCAGAAACCTCTGATTTCTGACTTCATTTCTATCTGACTTTCTTCATTGAAATATTTTATTTGTCCCTTGAACAATTTCAGAGTTTCTTGCTGCTGTTTCGTTATCTTTGGAGAATCTGAAGAATTGACTGTATTTTTCATTATGAGTCCTGGTTCATTTTCCTTTAAAGCTCCTATGCTGGGCTCTTTTGTGGATGGGCCATGAAGGAGGAACAAATGACTGTGTCAGCCAATCAGACATGGGGCTCTTACTTTTGGATACTCCAATAAATTTAAACAGGATGGGGGATATGGACTGGAGCTGTGATCTCATTGGTATAAGAAACTCCCAGAGAAGGAAACTCAAACTACCAACACAGATTGGCACCTTCCTCAAATTTAGCATTGCCTAAAAGAATGAGAAGTTAAGGGACTTGCCCAGGGTCATATAGCTAGTGTCTGAGGTCAAATTTGAACTCGGGAAGATGAGCATTCCGGACTCCCAGCCTGGCGCTCTGTGCACTGTGGCACCCCCTGGCTCCCCCTATGGACAGCTGATCACTCCTCTATCCCAAGAACTCTTTTCTGTTGCTTGCCCTTTGTACCCCACTACTCAGCACTTGGCCCAGTGCCTGGCCCATAGTGAGCACTGAAAAGCTTGTGGCCTGACTGCCTGTCTGTCCACTAGGCCATGCTTAAACAAGGGGAGACAGTGTCTCAAGTTTTGATAACTAAAACCTACACTAAGACTTTTGGGACATTAAAATTCAGCAGTGATATTTGTGACTGAGGCAGCTTGTGAGATGTGGCCCAGAAGATGGGTCCCTAAATTTAGAGCCAGAACAAGACGTTGGTGCAGACCTCACCCCAGCTACTCTGATCCCGCCTCTTCCATCTGACCTTTTCTTATGCTCTTCTAACCCACTGCATTCTGCTTTCTGACCTCAATTTTCCGTGGCAACACCTCTTCAAAATGTCCAGTGCCATCTTAACTGCTAAACCTCATAATCTTTTCCAGTCGCTGTCCTTCCTGACTTCACTGTACCATTTGATGTGGTTCCTCATCTTACCTTCTGGGGATTCTCATGACATCACTCTCTTCTGGTTCTTCTCCTCCCTGTCTCACTACTACTTCTTTGTCTCTTTTGTTGGACCTTTAGACAGTTCACACTGTTCATGAGCAATGGCTATTGCCCTTGACTTTGCCCTTTTCTTTCTTGCGGTGATTTTGTCAGCTCTCATGGGTTCATTGATCATTTCTATGCAGATGCTTCTCAGATCTGTATATCCAGAACTCATTTTTCTCATGCTTTATGGTAATGAACCACTAACTTCACCTAAGATGTCTGCAACCAGATGCCCTGGAGGCATCTTCAATCCAATATATCCAAAAGAGAACTTCTGTCCCCCAACATTTCCTTCCCCAGAACTTCCTTATTAATTTCAAAACCACTACCATCCTTCCAGGCACGCAGGCACACAGCTCTGGCATTGATGTCAACTCTTCAAGCAAATATAAAGTAGTCCTGGGGTAGAGGAGGCCACTGTTAAGTAAGGGGGTCAGGAAGGTCCTTGGGACTAAGGTGATACCTGAGCTGAACTTTCAAGAAAGGAAGTTATGGAGTCTCTAACATGGACATTCAGTGCAAAAGCATGGAAGTGGAAATTTGAATATGAAAAACAGTAAGAAGTCTAGTTTGGTTGGAGCTTGAAGGAAACCACAGAGGAATAAATCTAGAAAGATAAACAAGAGGCAGATTGTGAAGGAATTTAAATTCCAAGCAGAGGATGTTCTCTTTTGCCCTAGAGACAATAGAGAGCCATTGACACTTCTTAAAGATTAAGTGATGTTATCAGACTTGGGCTTTTGGACTCTGCACATATGACAGCTATGGGTACAATGGAATGAGATAGATAGATAGATAAATAGGTAGAGATGAGGAGATGGAGAGAGAGACAGAAAGAGAGAGAGGAAGAGAGAAAGAGAGAGAGAAAAATAGAGAGGAGAGAGAGACACAGAGAGAGACAGAGAGAGACTAGAAGGGAGCGTAATTAGGAAGCTATTACAATAGTCCAAGTAAGAGGTAATGGGGCCTGCTCCAGGCTGCTGGCAATTTGAATACTATTAAAGGGGTAGATTTGCTAGATGTTGTGAAGGTATAATCAAAATTACTTGATAACTAATTAGACATGGTGGGGGAAGGATACTAAAGAGTTGGGGATAACTGTGGCTTTGCCATCCTGGCCCTTGACAGAAATAGGGGATTTGGGAGAAGTGGAAGGTACATGGGGGAAATAAAATTTTTTTTTGGATTTGTTGAATTTGACATATCTGGACCTATATGTTCAGAAACCCAGGACCTATGAGTATAAAGCATGTCTGTACACAAAACAGGAATTGGCAATGCAGAATCAGAGCTCGGGAGAGAGAAGATAACTAAATATATAAATTCTGGAATCATCTGTCATTGCACTCATGAGAGCTGAGAAGTCACCAAATTAAAGGGTAGAGATGGAGGAGGGTTCAGAACACAGCCTTGGGGGAGGGAGGAACACATAGCAGATGCTGCATGGATGACCGTGCAGCAAAGGACACTGAAAAGGAATGGCCAGATAGGTAGAAGAACCAACGTCACAAAGACTCAAGAAGTGGGGAGGGTGTTGAGGAGAACAGGAGGGTTAGGAGTGTTATAATTGTCAGAGGGGTTGAGAAGTCCAGAGAAATACAACATGGCAGGAAAGGAAGAAATGGCTGGCCTGAGCATCCTCCTTAAATGGAGGTCCTGGGAGGATCCCTCCATGCTCCAGCCAGGCAGGGGGACCCCAGGGCAAAAGGGTACTTGTGAGGTGTGAGTTCAAGGCTGAAAAGGTTTCTGAGGCATGATGGACAATTCAAAGGAGCATAAATTGGTGAAGCTCCTTTCACTGCTTAGGGGACACATAGAGAAGGAGCTTCCTCAGGCTTTGGTTTGGATTCAAAAAGCTCAGTGTTGTCTTCAGTCTCTGATAAAGGAGAACACAGAGATGAAAAAGGGCAGTCACTCCTCCCTCCCACCTCCTCTTGGCGCCACTTTCCTTGCCCAGTTACTTCCGTAAGGTGTCCTCATTACTGAGTCAAATCAATGACGTTTTTCTGTTTCCTCTCGCCTCCTCTCCCTCCAAATAAAGCTTTGATCCCATAAAAATGTTCCTAGAAAAGTCTTCCCATGGGAGCCACCCCCAGACACTTCCTCCTTCAATCCATGCTGCCATCCCCACCGGTATAAGTTCAGTGGCTGGAGACAGCCTCCACTGAGAGTCTCCTGTGCCTTTTCTTTGTTGAGGAGGTTTCAAAGCTTCTGAATGCTAACAATTCTGATTTTAATCCAGAACTAGACCTGAGTGGTTCCTACATCCTGTATTGTCATTTCTGAGAGGCCCACGAGTGAGATATCTAAGAACAAGTCTGTAGCCTGAAAACAGACTTTGGCACCTTCAAGAATCTCTCTCCTACTTTGTGACCAGGCCTGGGGCTGGGGAAAACTGGCATACCTGGACACCCAGTCTTCTGGAGATGCCTTGAGCCAACCTGATTCCTCTTAATGGGATCAAATCTTTGAAGATTTGGAGGTTATCCTTCTCTGTCCCTGTCTTCTCTCCTTCAGGCCAGGCATCCTAGTTCTGGTACTTGTTACTTGGGAGATCTTTGACAGACTCCTCATCCATGCTGCTTTCAATGTCAAATTTGTGATCCTGGCACTCTGCTTTTTCAACTCATCCTCATAGAAAATGTCTACCATGAACAATTAGGCATTTTTTACATTTATTGTTAGCACTTGGTGATGGAAGGCCCTGAAGCTGAAAAATAATGAGGAAAGCTCACACTTATGAAGCCTCTTGGGGCTTCCAAAGTACCTTCCTTATGCCTCCCAGGAGCAAGTGGAGGTGGCGCAGAGTGGAGATACCTGATGGACACTCTAGCTTTCTCTGAGAGTTCAGATGGGAGACTCCAAGGCTTGGAGACTCTGCTTTAGTTTGCTGGTGCACCTGGCCGGGGTTTTCTCCTTCCTCACTAATCCTTGTGGGGAGAGGAATTGACTCCAGGGATCAAGAATTCTGGCTTCTGGGGGCAACTAGATGGCACAGTGGATAGAACTCTGGCCTTGGAATCAGGAGGACCTGAGTTCAAATCTGGCCTCAGACACTTAACACTTACTAGCTGTGTGACCCTGGGCAAGTCACTTAGCCCCGATTGCCTCACCAAAAAAAAAAAAAAAAAGAATTCTGGCTTCTGGAATTTAATCATTTTCTTAGAACACAGCTCTGTATTTCTTTTCAGGCTCCATTGACTCCAGCTATGGCTGGTTCACTTTTACCAACAATACAATGCTGAGGTCTTTTCTTGAAGATACTAGACTCTCATTCTGGACCCACAGGGGAGGATGGGAAGGGGGAGGGTCTGGGTAGGCAAATTCTATCTTCCCTGATCAGCACCTTGAACAGAACCGGGGAGGGGAGTATGAGCCTAAGCCGGCAGCCTCAATAAGCAGCTTCACTTAGAGAGCACCTACAGAGCAGAAGCAGCCCCATTGACATTTTCAAGAAGGTAATCCTCTGGGACAGGTTCACATTTAATTAAATGACAGTGGAAGCTGGAAACAAGAATTATATTTGGAGTAGAAGCTCTGATGGGGAGGGTGAACTGCAGTTTGTATGTAAATGAGCTATGGTTTCCATCAGAAAAGCAGTCACAGAGTTAGAGCTGGAAGGGACCTCAGAGGGAAGCTGGTCCAACACCTTCATTTTACAGATGAGCAAACTAAGGCCCAGAGAGGTGATGCACACATAGAGTAGGTGACAGAGTTAAGATTCAAGATCAGCTTCTGTGGCTCAAAATACTGCACATTTCTCACAGCACCATATGGGATTCACTACAATCATCCTCATTAAACACTTATTAAGCACCTACTATATATATCTGGTCCTGAGTCAGGGACTGAGGCTACCAAAGGAAGAATGAACCAGGCCCTGCCCTCAAAGAACTTGCATTTTTTCTGATTCATGTACTTAGCATCTAGTAGGTGCTTAGTAAGTGTTTAATGCCTGACTCTTGACTAAGTGAGGAGGTAGCTGTGTGTAGCACATACAGTTTATTCAGAACCCCGGTGTGGAATCAGTTCCCTTACACTGAAGGGGCCCCTGGGCTGACCGTGCATTGGTCCACCACATACCCTAAGCTCAAACTGAATCAACCCAGTTATCGCCCCCTCTGCAGCTTCATCTTCCATCTCAGAGCCTTGGCATAGTCTGTGCCCCATGACTGAAGAGCACTCCCTCCTTTCTGGCTCTTGGAATCCCTGGCTCCCCTCCTTCCACCAAGATCTAACTCCTTCACCAGGACTTTATTTACTTAACAGGAAGCATTGTAGCAGCCCCTTAGGAGAATATAAGCTTCTTCAGGGCAGGGCTCATTTCATTTTGGTCTTACCATATTCCCTGTGTCTAGCACACAGCAGGTGCTTAATAAATGCTTGTTGGTTGACAACTTCTGAAGTCCTTTCAGCCTGGGTACTCTTGTGATTCTCTTGCTTCAAAATCAAAACAATAATGCCATTTCCAAGGAAGAAGTGACCTTCTCCACCATGAATGAGCTGTCAGATGGCAAATTAGGAGACAAATATCCTTGGCTCCTTCAGACTATCTTATCTTGAAAGAGGGGAGGTGGGAATGGCAAGAGTTACTTGTTTCCTTCAGCTTCCATTCCTTGGATCAGAGCCTGGATCCCAAGGTAGTATTGTTATGGTATTCAGACATCTATAAATATGTGGCTTTCTTCACTTCTTGCCATGTGCATTTTGAATGGGACAAAGCTTTCTCCTTGCTTCCTGCTCCTGGGCAGCTCACATGAAAGCAATTTCATCAAAATGTTTGTTGAGATTCACTCAAGTCATTTTCTCATTTTCTTTGGTGTTGATTTTTATCTCTGTCATTCTAAACCAGAAAGGAATCTAGCAAATGTCACGAATAATCTTTTTTAGATTGGAGTCAGGAGAGAGGAACAGGGTTAATGAGTTTGTGTACATGATACCTTTTCTAAGTGTGAGTAGAAAAGAGGTGTGTATGTCCAATTATTATTCATACTAATGCAAGCCTTGTGTCTGACCTCTGGAAAAAATGTGAAAGGAAGTCCAGATTTGAAGATGGAGAAATTTAGGGAAGAGAGAAGTAATTTTCCCCTTCTAAACAAAATATTTCTAAGTAGAGCATTTGAGGGAATTGGAGGATGTTGGGTGTGAGCACAAAGTGTACTCTGTTACACCACCTTTGGGTTCTACACAAACAGGACAAGAGAGGTGCTTCTATATAGACTCTATGCAGAGGTATGCTGTTCAGTTCAACAAGCAGGTCATGTTGTGAGCTGGCAGGAAAACTGGATTTAGAGTCAGAGAACAAAGTGGGTTCAAATCAAACCTCCTCTCTGCGTCTCACTACTTAAGTGACCTTAGGCAAGTCACCCACCTCTCAGTTTCCTTACCTATTGAATGAGGTGATTGGAATATGTGACTCCTACCTTCTATCCAGTTCCAGAATTGAGCCCATAAACACTGATTTGGAACCTGCAGTGTGCAGGGCTCTCTACTCATCTGGAAACGCAAAGATGAGAAATGATCCAGTATCTATCCTCAAAGAAATTGCATTCTAATGGGGATAAGGATGGGGATGGGAGTGGCGAAGGATCAGCCATTTTACAAAGAGCTACAACCAAATCTCACACAAGTTAGAATGTGATGAGTTGTGGGAAAGAGCCAGAAAAGGGAGGGATGGTTTCCCTCTTTCCTTTCCCTTCTCTTCTGTTCTTTCTTTTCTTTTTTTGTTCTTTCTTTTCCTTCAATTTCCTTCAGTTTAGTTTGATTCAACAACATATTACCCCCCCCCCCACCTTTTTCTCATTCTTCTATTTTTCTTCCCTTTTGCCCATCCCTCCTACCCTTTTCTGTTTCTTTTTGTTTCTTTTCTTCTCTGGTATGATTTAGGTAAAATGTTTTCCTGAAATAGTACATTAGCATAGTGTCAGATACCCATTAAGAGCTCAGTATCTGTTTGCGGATTGATTGGTGAAAGTTGGCTGTCCTGGACACATAATTTAGAGATAGATGGACCTTTTGAGATTCCCACATTCTGCACAGGGAAAGGCTGAGGCCCAGCGAAGGAAATTGGCTTTCCTGAGCTCACCCACCTCACTAGATGGCACCCAAGAATTCTGACTCCCAGCTCCAAGCTTTTTCTACTATGCTGTATGGTCATCTGCTTATTGAGGCACAGTTGACTATAACTGATTGCCCATTTCTTTGCTTACGTGCGTATGCATGTAATTATGATGTCAGGATGTCTACCAGCCCAGTAAATCTTGTTTCTCTGATTTTTTAAAGCACAGCCTTCTGAGTCTGAGAGTGGAGGTTGGAGTCACCTGCTTCTGACCTGCAGATGATTAGATGAGTGAAGTCCAGCAGAAGTGAAAACTCCTCTGCTGCACAGCTGGTGGTACCTGCTTAAGCACCCTCTCCTTTGCCCTTCCACCAACCCAACATCTGGAGAACATTTCAGTATTGCTATCTCTTCCAAGGTTCCACTTGTTATGTAACCTTCTCCATTAAATAAGAAGTGACCAGAGACACAGACCAAGACCAGTCGGTCTTGGTTGGTCAGCCCCAGGATCTGTTACTTGCAAAGTGCCAACTTGGTCTGACCCTCTCAATACAGAGAAACCCTGACTCCCCTGCATGCTAATTGTTCTCTTGTTTCTACCTGCCATGAGCCCCAGTCCTTCCTCTGTTCTCTTCTGTCAGAGCCAAGAAACAAACCCTCATTAATGTGCCACAAGGGATCTGGCTGGTATCCTCATCTCGAACACGATGGCCAGAACATTGTTTTCTTCCTGGGATATTTACTTCTTATTGAGCCAAACTGTTATTAAAAACAACCAGGAAAAGTCATCTTTCTCTTCCAATTTTAAGGAAAACAGTTGAGGTGAAGGTGTTACAAACTGTCTCTTACAGTCAAGCAGCTCTTATTCCTGGGCCATGCTCTAGGGACCCCCTCTCCCTCAGGCCATCTGCTGACCCAGGAAGCTGAGAAAGGATTAGACTAGCTATGTTAGTGCTGCCACTTCAACTTGGGCACTTCATTATGGCTCCTCCAGGTTGTGAAAACCCCAAGAGGTGGGGGGCACTTGGACCCAGAACCCAACTCCGTCTCCCCCCACTATCAGACACCCACAATGATGTCCTCTTATAAATTCCTTGGGCCTTGAAGCTCCCAGCACTCCTGCAAATATTCCGTTTCTCACAAACATACCCTGCTTCTCTTGAAAACACCATAACTCCCTACGGGAAATCTTAGGACCGCATACTCCATTTCTTATTTCTCCCCATATGGATCTCTTTGACAGACCTTTGCAATCTTGGTCAGTGGCCCACCAACAAAGTATAGATTCCCAACTGATTCGAATTTTGAAATGAGCCTCCCCAGACTGGAATATTAGGCTTAAGGTCTGCCAAAGAAAGAATATGACCCCCCCTCCCAGCTTCTGGGATAAGAATTCACTATTTGACAAGAACTGCTGGGAAAACTGGAAAAGAGTATGGCAGAAACTAGACATAGACCAAAATCTCACACCATATACAAAAATAAAGTCAAAATGGGTACATGATTAAGATATAAAGGCTGATACTATAAGCAAATTGGGAGAGCAAAGAATAGTTTTCCTGTCAGATTTATGGAGAACAGAAGAATTCATGACCAAACAGGAGATGGAGAATATTATGAAATGCAAAATGGATAATTATGATTACATTAAATTGAAAAGTTTTTGCACAAAAAAAGCCAATGCAACCAAGATTAAGAGGGAAGTAGAAAACTGGGAAAGAATTTTTACAACCAATGTCTCTGATAAGGGCCTCATTTCTAAACTATATAGAGAATTAAGTCAAATTTATAAGAATACAAGTCATTCCCCAATTGATAAATGATCAAAGGATATGAACAGACAGTTCTCAGATGAAGAAATTAAAGCCATCTATAGTCATATGAAAAAATGCTCGAAATCACTATTGATTAGAGAAATGCAAATCAAAACAACTCTGAGGCACCACATCACACTTATCAGATTGGCCAATATGACAAAACAGGAAAATGATAAATATTGGAGAAGATGTGGGAAAATTGGAACACTAATGCATTGTTGGTGGAGTTGTGAACTGATCGAACCATTTTGGAGAGCAATTTGGAACTATGCCCAAAGGGTTATAAAAATGTGCATAGTTTTGACCCAGCAGTAGCTCTTCTAGGGCTATATCCCTGAAAGATCATACAAATAGGAAAAGGACCTACATGTACAAAAATATTTATAGCAGCTCTTTTTGTGGTGACAAAGAATTGGAAATTGAGGACATGCCCAGCAATTGGGGAATGGCTGAACAAGTTGTGGTATATGAATGTAATGGAACACTATTGTGCTATAAGAAATGATGAGCAGGCAGACTTCAGAAAAACCTGGAAAGACTTGTATGGTCTGATGCTGAGTGAAATGAGCAGAACCAGGACAACATTGTACACAGTAACAGCCATGTTGTGTGATGACTAACATTGATAGACTTACCTCTTTTCAGCAACACAAGGATCTAAGACATCTCCAAAAGACTCACAATGGAAAATGCTATCCACATCCAGAGAAAGAGCTCTGGAGTTTGAATGCAGATCGAAGCAGACTATTTGCTCTTTTTTTTCCTTCTGTTGTGTTTTGTTTCCTCTTTCTGGTGGTTCCTCCTATTGGTTCTAATTCTTCCTTACAACATGACTAATGTGAAAATATGTTTAATAGGAATGTATATGTATATAGGCTATATCAGATTGCACACCATCTTGGGGAGGAAGGTGGGGAGGGATGGGGAGAAAAATTTAAAACTGAAAAGCTTATGGAAGTGATTATTGATAAATCAAAATAAATTAATAAGAAAATAAAAAAAAAGAATATGACCCTCTGAGAGTCATCTTTTTATTCTTAGTTTCTGTTTTTATATTGGTGAAGTTGGTCACATAATGTCATTGGGAAGGCAGCAAGCCTGCTCACTGGCCAGCCAAACTCTAAACCAACTTATGTCTCCCACAGTCACCCTGGGATCTAGCTATGGTGCTGAAGCTGCCTGAGGAAGAAGTGCTAGCTGGCTCCAGAGGTGCCCTTCTGTCACACCAGGGCAGTTTTTTTTTTTTTTACTGACATCCGTCAGCTCCAACATGATGCTTGGGGACCTTCAGTTCCAGAAGGGGATGCTATCCTATGGAACTGTAGTTCTAGCAGGCACCTAGCAGATCCTGGTGAGACCTTGTTTCTTCAGACCAGTCGTTGGAGTATGTTTAGGGCACTCCTCCCCAGACCTGCTCTGTCTTGGCCTCAGAGACCCCCAAAGACTGTCCATAGAGACACAGAGAAGTTTTGATTAAACACTGATGAAATCATAGGACTTTGGAAACAGAAACATAAGAATTCTCAGTGTGAACAACCTCCCTTCTCTAAACACACTGGACAGCACAAATTTTACTTAGAATAATGTTTGCTTATGTATTTTTAAAGCATCATCCACCTATGGCTCTACTTCTCATGAACACAAATCAATCAATCAACCATAGAACGTTGATTAGGTACCTACTGAATGCTAGGAACTGGGGATATAGACACAAAAGTGAAATGATTCCTGCCCTTTAGGAATTGATATTATCAGGGCAGAGAACACATGCACACACACACACACACACATATATGTATATTAAATGCTTACAAGTGAAAGATGTAAGTGAGGGCTTGATAATCATGTTCTCTTCCTGATGAACTCTTTCTGAGATACAGAAGAGGCAGAAAGCAGTATATATATATATATATATATATATATATTTTAAATGACAAAACTGAGATGTGTGTAGTATTAATGTGTTGTGACTGAACTTTTTTCTGGTTATCTCCAGGGTCAGGCAAAGCAAACAGGTCCTGTTCATTGCCCAGCAGCTACATGCCCTGTTACTATAATTCACTAGGTGTTTTGTTGACCCCAGTGATTACATTTTGTAGATTGTTCATTGGTCTAATCCTTTAATCAGTGATCAACTTCGGAATCACTGACCCTTGAAGGCAAGGTGCTTATTTGACTCACAGAAAAATTAGACCGTCAGTGGAAGGTTGAATGAGCCACCAGGTCTCTCAATTTCCAGACAGAATGTATTTCCTCAGACTTTTAATGTGAAACCAGATAACAATGTGAGTAATAAAGTTTGTACAAGATGAATGCTGAAGACTGCAGAAGGAGTCCTTCCCTCCACCTTTCACATGAATTGGTTAGGTCCCTTCTTGCATATTAAGTAAACCTACCAAGTTGAAATCAAACTTCTTAGCTTGGCATCCAAAGCCATTCTCAGCCTGCCCCCTCTATCCTTTCAGTCTTGCTTTATGTTACTCCCTAAACCAATCCCCCCCCACACACATGCACACACACACATCCAGCCATGCTGGATTGTTTCCTCCCTTTCATATACATCCTATGTGGTTTTACTCATTCCATCCTCTATGGTTCCAATCTACCTGTTAAGTTGTTGCTTAGCCTTAAAGTCCTGCCACAATTTCCTCTCCTTCAAGCAGATTACCATATTCTCCTAGCTGTGAATGACTTCTCAGACCACTTGGCTTGCCTCACTCTGATACACAGATTACATTTCTTTTGGGCTACACTTTCTGTGCTGGTCCTGAGCACTCTACCTGCTTAGCTGCCTTGATGCCTTTAGCAGCTGGTCAATGTATGCTTTTCCAACTGAATCCAATCTTTCCAGTCAAGAAGCATTAAACTGTACTTATGGGGCTGGCAGGGCCAGTTTGTCACAGAAGAAAACTTGATTTGTGTGTGTGTGTGTGTGTGTGTGTGTGTGTGTGTTTAATATATCCCAACTTCTACCTCCAAGTGGGGTCCCATCAGAAAGGACTGTACATGGCTTTGGAGTCACACATTGCTTTGAAGGCTCACCTCAGTCTTGATGCCCCTCCTGCCTCCACAGGTCCCCAATGGCGATTCCTCATGATATTCTCTAGATTTGGCTCTCAATGCCTTCGGACTCTTTACAAAAGTCAAATGCACTTAGGCAGCATAAAGACTTGGCATCACTGAGGATATTGGGAAAATGTGTCACAGGCTCAGAAGTCCATTTGATTTTTTATTTAATATTTTATTTTCCCCCAAATTCCATGTAAACCCCAGAAATATGGAACGATATCTATGAAATACCGCAGAATGACAGATGGAAGCTAAAGAACAAAGCACATCCTAACTGCAACTATGCGATTAAAGACAACAGTAATAGCAACAAATTCATGTCTTATTTCTAAAAGAAAAGGTCTAAAACAGGCCTTTTAAGCTGAGGTCCAGGAACTTTTAAAAAGTTTTGATAACTGTATTTTGAAAGAATTAGTTTCCTTTGTAATGATGGTAGAAGCGAAATTTTAACCATTGCTCCCTCTTTGCTTGAGCCCCCCATGTGAGTTAGGCTAATTCTTGCTTAAAACTACTGAGACATTCCTTGAACCTTGGATGACTCATGGGACTAAATTTGTTGCTGTTTTTGCTGTTGAGTTGTTTTCAGTCGTGTCCAACTCTTCATGCTCCCTTTTGGGGTTTTCTTGGCAAAGATACTGCAGTGGTTGGCCATTTCTTTCTCCAGTTTATATTACAGATGACAACATTGAGGCAAACAGGGTTAGATGACTTGCCCAGGATCACACAGCTAGTGTTTTAATATTTATCTAAAAATTTTTTGTGTGTGTTGCAAATTCTCTCCCTCCCTCCCCCCTCCCCAATTGAGAAGGAAAGCAATTTGATATAGGTTATGCATGTACAGTCATACAAAACATATTCTGGTGTTAGTCATGTTGTGAAAGAAAATACAGAAAAACCCTCAAGAAAAACAAAGAAAAAGTATGCTTTGATCTCCATCCAGACTCTATCAGTTCTTTTTCTGGAGGTGGGATAGCATTTTAAATTTTAAGTCCTTTGGAATTGTCTTATATTGCTGAGAATAGATAAGCCATTCACAATTGGTCATCATACAATATTGCTGTTACTGTATAAAATGTTCCCCTGGTTCTGCTCATTTCACTTTGCATCAATTCATATAAGTCTTTTCAGGTTTTCTAGAAGTCCATTTTAAAAAAGAATTAAAAGATGCAACATCAAAACAAGTGTGCATTGGACTCTGGAGCCCACTCTGTAGGGGATGGCATTTTGGGGTGATACATTTTGGTGTGTTCATTATTTTAAAAGTCTCATTAAATTTATATCCATGAATCAGGAGAAAGCATAAGTTAGCAAAAAGAGCTCCTGGATTCTTGCTTTAACTACCTCATGTGAACTATGAGCTATGGCGGTTTGAGGAATTGCATTTCTTGAGTCTCAGTTTCTACATCTATAAATGGACATGATCTTTGCCTTCATTAGGGGTATGTTATAAGGATGAAATATGAACACAAACACACTTTGGAAAGAGGCATATTGCTATCTAGGTTTTACCTAGGGTTACCACCCAAAAAATCTATGGGCAGAAGTATAGCTTTCATAGTTACAGTACAGAAGTATATTATTCTATCACTGGAATAATTGCTCATTCCACCTTGAGAGGATACTGGCTGAAGCTAGAATCAAGGAGGACTGCATGCTCATAACTTCACACTCAAGTGCCAGTTGCAGTTTTGTGTATGTTTCTGAAAATGCCCCAAATTTTAGATTTTCAGCTCCCTAGTGGAACATGAGGCTGGCTCTGCACAAGACAAGGAGCCAAAGCTCCAGGGAGTTAATTAGTGAGAAGTCAATTTTGAATGCAGGTCAGAGCTGTAATCCTTTGGACATATCCCTCTTTCCATCTGGGCCTCCCTCTGCTGGCTTCGAGTGGACACAGAATCTTCCCATTCAGCTGCACTCAGAGCCATTGATGTTGGACGTTCTTACCAACAAGAGATCAAAGATAGGGGAGCAGCCGGGGTATGTGATGTTGGAACAAAATGGAATCACTTCCAAATAGAGATGAGCAGAACTGGCCTGGGTGTTGGTTTTAGGGGCTGGCCTCGAGGTGCACCACTCTCTTGTTGGAGGCATCTGCCACTACTCTAGAGTTGTCCCTTACTCAGACGGTCTACACTTTAAGCTTTCAGAATGGTAGGAATCTTCAAGGTCATCTTGTCAACCTTTACATATACACGCGTGGAAACTGAGACCCATGCAAACCAAGGGATTTGTCCAAGGTCACACAGGCAGGACATACCAAAACCAAGATTCAAACCAACATTGTCTGATTTCAAATCCAATATTCTATCTACAATCCCCAATTACCTGGCACCGATGTAAAGGAGACTGAGGGTGGGGGATTGTGGAATGAAAGATATCCCTATGGACAAAGGGTGAAGCTTCCCTGACAGCTGCTTAGGAGTGGGCATTGCTTGGCCACCTTGTCCTCACACTTAAATATTCCAGCTGCAGACACGTGTAGTGGCTGACCTGCCCATTGGGCTGCAATTTTCCTTGTCTGCTGACTGTCTTGCTAATCAGCTGCTGTACAATTCATCCTTCATGACATTTAATGCATTCTGCCAGTCATTCTGATGGCCCCAAATGACAGGGTTTGATCATTAGATCATGGGGTCCTAACAAGATGCCCAAGAATGTCCCTTCTCTCTTCCCAGATGTTAGATACCCCCATCCTATTAAGGGTTGATCTCATGCTTTCATCCTTCCAGGAAATGGAGAAATGACTATGCACCCAGGGCCACCCCCTGTGGGACACTGCTTAGGATGGGCCTTCTCATGAACAGTGACATTCTTGCAGTGACTTTCAGAGTCACTGCCCTGGCAGCCATGTACTCAGTTAAACGGACAAAGCACCTTGTAGGGCATTGAACATACCCCTCCCCCCCTTCCTTGGCAGCCCAGCATTTGCCAGGATGTTACTTTATTGTTGGTGTTTAATAGAAATCAGGTGGATGATATTTGCTGAAGCCTAAACTGGGGCACATGGGCTGAGAAAGGAAATTCCTTTTGCAAAACCTAGTGAAACATATATTTTTTGTTTCCAAAAATTATCACTGGACTGAAAAATTCATGATCTTTTTGGATAAGAGCTGGCCCAGTGATGTAGTGTAGAGAACTCCCAAATGGAGAAACTCATTCTTAGTGTACCTTCTCTGTAATTTACAGTCTTTGAGAGCTGCCTATAGTGTAGACAGTAAAAGTGACTTGTGCAGGGTCACCACCAGTATGTGGCAGGGGTAGTGCTTGAGTGGAGTTATCACTATAGATAGAGAGATAGATAGATGAGGTAGGGATAGATAGATGATGGCCATCAGGGTCTGCATTGGAGGATACAAATGGGTGAACTCCGAAGGAGAAGATACTTGTGGAGTAAAAGGAGCATGGGGAGGTGTTGGGAGTGGCATTGAGGAACAAGGAGCAGGTAGCATCCCCAGAATGACGGGGTAAAGATGATAACTGGTGCATCCCATCCTGGAGAGGATGGCTAGGCAAGATATATCTTCTGCAGAGAGTCAGGGAATGTGGCTCCAAGATAGAATGGATGTGGGAGGAAGAGATTCAGTGCTAAAGGCAGAGGGTTAACAATTGAATATGGCCTAAGGGGCACAGTAGAGAAGGAAGATGGTGGGGCTAAGGACGTGGCATAGAAGAGGCCAAAGGCTTTCTCTAGTCGTCTTGGATCTCTTTGGCCCCTCTGTGGGTGACCAGCAGGATGCTTGATATGTGAGGGACCTCAGGGTTTGAGGGCCAGTCAATGGCTATGGGGCAGAACTTTTTTTCAGAGGTGACTGCCTCCTGTGTGCTCCACACAACTCCACTGAGCCTGTGGCAGAAGGAAACAGGTCCTTGGAGCCAGAAAAATTGAGTTGAATCCCAACTCCAATGTTTTCCTAACTATGGGGTTGATTTCTATGGGTCAGTCACTTCCACTGTTAAACTTTAGTTAACTCATTTGTAAGTGACGCTGAGAGTACTTGCCCCCCCCCCCCCGGATGGTTGTGAGGCAGACATTTAGTGAACCTCAAAGGACCAGAGAAGCAAGAGGTTATGTAACAATGAAGATTCTGGGTCCTGGGGGCGCCTGGGAACCCATGACTGATTCAGGTGAATGTTCCAGTAAATGGTTCCTTCTCCTTACTTTAGTTTAAGCCAGAATAAGCATTGGAAGGCATGCTATAAGAGGATACTGCTCTTGAAATAATGCAACAGAACTCAATTTATGTGGACACAGAAGCCCCCAAACCTAATTCACCTCCAGTGCTACAGGAAAATAACCAGGCTCCCATGCCTTGCACCCTTCTGAGTTTGGGCCATAATTCAGCTCTTCCCGTCCTAATTCTTCTCTCCAGACATCTATTCCTCTGAAGGATGTAAAACTAAATCCAATAGGTTCTCAAAGAATTAAATAATAGATGTAGGGTTGGACTGCTGACCTTCATGAACAAAGACAAACCATTAGTCACAATGATATGAGCCAACACAGGACAAAACTATCTTAGTGTGCATATATTGGGAGAGGGGAAGGATAGGGGTGGGGCAACCAGCTGAATTGTAGCCCCACATTGCAACATTACAGCATCTGGGCCTGACTCTTTTGAGTATGGTGGGTTTCAGGGCATAATGCATAGTTGGTGGTATTGTGGTTTGTCTGAGGAGGCATCAGATGCTATGATGCTGCTTGTGAGGAAGGAGAGAAAAGGGGAGTCATTATTTCTGCTTAGACATTCAAATCTTCCCCATCAGAGAGACAACATGGTCTCTTAGAGTTCTGGGCCCCCACCTCTTGCATTTAATAGATGAGTGATACTGAGAAAGTCTCATAACATCTTGGAACAATAGTTTCTTCCTTTGTAAAGTGGAATTGACCATATCTAAAGCATCTACCTCATAGGGTGGTTGGGTAACTTAACTGAGATAAGGATGCAAAGTGCCAGAGAAATCAATGTCAGGTGTTATTATTCCAGGCTTGCTGAAATATATCCAAGAAGGATTTGAGCTTCCTTAAGGTGCTAGGAATTATTTTATTTGTGAGGAAAAAAGATTCTAGCTTCTAATCTCTATACTTATGTGGGAACTCAACAGCCTCTTCTTCTTGAGGCTCCTCCAAGATAGGACGAGACTTGCAGAATGACCAGTCCAACAAAGGCCTGAAAAAGGAAGTGGGAGGTGGGGACAGGCTAGTGTACCAGATCTCCACCTAAGCCACAAAGCAGTGATTACTGAAACCATTTGGTTCTGGTTAAAAAGAGAGAGGCTAGTCTAGGAAACATATTAGGCACACAGCACATGGAAGCAAAAGAACACAGCAGTAACCTGTTCAATAAACACAAAGGCACCAGTTCCTGGGAGTAAGGATTTACTTATTGATAAAAACTGCTGGGAAAACTGGAAAGCAGTCTGTCAGAAATCAGGTATAAAGCAATACCTTACATCACGTACCGAGATAAACTCCAGGTAGATTTCTGACAAAGATATGTTAGGCAGTATCATAAACAAATTAGAAGAACAAGGATGAAATTATCTTTCATTTCTATAGATGGGGAAGAATTTATGAGCACAAAGGAGATAGAGAGGATCACAGAACACATAATGAACAACTTCTATTATAGAAAATTAAAGAATTTTTACACAAACAAAACTAATGCAGTTAAAATTTGAGAGAAAACAGTTATTTGAGAAATACTTGCAATATTTCTTTGAAAAAGATCTCATGTCTAAGATATATAGGAACTAATTCAAATGTATAATAGTACTAATATTCATTTCCCAATAGATAAATGATCAAAGGATAAGAGTAGAGAGTTTTCAAAGGAAGAAATCCAAACTATCAATAACCATATGAAATACCCCAAATCACTAGTAATTAGAGAAATGCAAATTAAGGCAATTCTGAAATTCTACCTTACACACATTTGTTTGGCAAGAATGGCAAAAGGGAATAACAAATGTGGAAGGACCATGGGAAAATAGGTAGCTAGTGCACTGCTGGTGTGAATTGGTCCAACCATTCTGGAAAGCAATTTGGAACTATGTCCAGAAAGTTACCAAATCTATGCATACACTTTGACCCAATGATACTACTTTGTTATTGTTGTGGTTCAGCTGTTTCAGTCATGTCTGACTCTTTGTGACCCCATTTAGGTTTTTCTTGGCCAAGATACTGGAGTGGTTTGCCATTTCCTTCTCTAGCTCATTTTATAGATGAGGAAATGGAGGCAAATAGGGTTAAGTGACTTGCTCAGGGCCACAAACTAGTAATACTTCAAAGAGATCAAAGAAAGAGGAAAAGGTAATCACGTACCTAAAAGTATTTATAAGAGATGTTTTTGTGGTAGTCCCAAGCTGTAAACTAAGGGGTATGCCCATCAATTGAGGAATGGCTAAACAAATTTTATATGAATGTAATGGAATATTATTTTTCCATAAGAAAGGACAAAATCAATAGTTTCAGAGACATTTGGGAAACTTGTATGAACTGTTGGAGAGCAAAATGACTAGAACTAGGAATACAATTTATATAGTGACACCAACATTATGAAAAAACCCACAACTATGAAAAGCTTTAGAATTCTGCTCGATGCAATGACAAATTGTGACTCTAGAGGATGAGAGATGACACCTGCTGCCCACTCCCTCCTTCTAGGCAAGAGGGAAGGAGAATGGAAGAGAATAAGAGCTACAGACTTAGGTGTTTTCTTTTCAGTTTTGGTACAGTTCTTCATGGCATTATTAAAGGCTTGATTAAAGGCTTATTTTTTTTCGGAGCAATGATCACCGAACCTAGTATGGCTTCATGAGAGAAGACTGTGCCAGACTAACCTTATTTTTTTCTGGACAGGGTTACTAAACCAGTAGATATGATGACTGCTACAGATATTTTCCCATTATTATTATTATTATTATCATCATTATTATTATTTGGCAAATCATTGAAAGAATCTTTTATCCTATTCTTAAGGAAGAGATGATGAAATATGGGTTAGACAAAAATACAACTAAGTGGATTTGGGGTGAACAGCCAGACTCAGATTAATCATTAATAGTGGAATGTCAACAGAAGACACAGTTTTCAGTGGAGTGGCCAAGAGATATGTGTTTGGCTCTGGGCTCTGGAATGCTCTAAACATTGACTTGGCTTTAGGCATAGAGGGCATGGTGATTCCATTTTCAGTTGTCTCAGACCTGAGAGTAGCTAATGCAGTGGACAATGAAGTCAGGATTAAAATAACATCTTGCCTCCCTAGAGCTGTGGCCTGAATCAAGTAAGTTGAAATGAAACAAAGATAGATACCATGTTCCTGTTGAGTTAGACAGATCAACTTTGGTAGGATGATATGGGGGAGACAGAGCTGCACAACAGTCTATTTGACAAGATTTGGGTGTTTTCTGGAGTTGGAGCTAAGTAATTTTCCAAAGGCAATCCAGCCACCTCTCCTCCTCCTATTCAACTTTTTGCTTCATTTGCTTCATTCATTGTCTATTGGAAGTTTCTGCCCAAGATATTGACCCTAGTGGATTAACTATAGAAGTTGTTTGTTCAACTACAGATCATAGTTGGACAGCAGGCTTTCGTTCTCTTTTTTTTTCTTCCCTTACATAAAGAGAGAGGTCAAATTCTTCGATAGTGTCCCTCACTGAATAGAATCTGCAGTGCTTCTGGGGTCAAGATAATCAGCTCAACACCATCAGGCATCCAAGAAGCACCTGGAACATCATAAAGGATCCCCTCTTGTACTGAGAACTTGTTCATGATGTCCTCCAGAAAGGCATCTTTGGCTACCTGAAGTCTCCATGCTTTAGTCCTGTCATGATATTCATGGTCTGAGGGTCATTATACAAGGTCATGTTAGTGATGTATTTCAAGGAATCGTGCATAATTTTGACATATGCCTGGGACATGCCCTATTCAAGAAGGGCCCTTGAGGTAACTTTCAAATAAATGACAAAAACACAAGCCCTTATTATGTGACAAACATTGTGCTAAAAGCTAGGATATAAATACAAAACAACAGCCCCTGTCCTCAGGGAGCTTCCTTCTAGTGCCTTTCTTGTATGCATTATCTCCAATATATTCTGTCTACAGCTTGTATGTATATAGCTGTTTGCATGTTGGCTCCTCCGTTAGACTGTGAGCTCCTTGAGAGCAGGGACTGTCTTTGATCCCTAGCATTTAGCACAGTGTGTGGTGCGTAGTGAGCACTTAACAAATATGTGTTCCTTAAGAAGGGAAACAACACACCTGGGGGGAGGGTTATGGCTAAGGGGAGCACTTGGGTTACAAAGATGGTGAGTGGGACATAGGGGAGCAGATGGAAATATGCCGAGGACAATGGCAAATTTATTCAGAATTTATGGCTCCAGACTTGCAGGAGGGAGAGGAGGAAGAAAGGGAACCTTGAAATTTCTCCAAAGTATGGCCTCAGGCATGAGTGACAAGAAGTGGTATGCTGGTCAGTGCTTAACAACCAGACTTCTGGAATTTTTTTTTTTGCCCTTGAAACACTTTTAACTTTAATCTGCATTTTAAAGATTTTTTTCCATCACTTTTTTAAGTCTAGGCAATCAAAAATAATAAATTCGGCCCTGATTTGTAGCATTTGCTGATTTCTGAGGTGTAAATGCTCACACTAAAAATGTAACATATTTCCAGAGTCCGTATAGGTTGGCTCCCACACATCCCTGTGCCAAGCCAGTTGGAGTGAAGGCTGTGGAGATGACTTAGAGGATGATATACTTTTATATAATCCATTCCACTTACTAGCAGAGGGTGTCATGTATTCTCTGTGTCTGTCTTATGATTGTGTGATGGAAAAGATTCAGGTGATAATGGAATCTTATTTGAGAAAACCTGCCTGTTTCTCCCTCATTAGGGATGCTCCGGAGGGATGTTTAGTCTAGTCTCAGAAAACTTTTATACAGGTGTGAACTGGGGCTTACGGGTCAGACTTGCACTTTAGGAAAATCCTGTTTGTGACTGAATGGAGGCTGGCCTGGAGCGGGGGGAGGCTGGAATTAGGCAGCGCCCTGGCAGCTACTGCCATAGTCCAGGAGTGAGGTGATGAGGGCACCTCAGGGGGTAGCTGTGAGAAATAGGAACATCTAGGAGAGAAGCTGTGCAGGCAGAAAGGGAGGCAATCTCTGACAATGTATTGGATGTATTCAGTGGAGAAAAGGGGAGAGTGGGAAGGGAAAGGTCAAGGACAACTGCTAGAAGAAAATTGGGGTGACTGAGGGGGTGGTTGTGCCCCAGCAAAGAGAGGGAAGTTTGGAAGAAGGGCAGGCCTATAGGGGAAGGTAACAAGTTCTGTCTAGGGCAAAGCAGTATGTAATAGAGGGTTAGGGTTAGCACCAGAGGCACCGAGGGTTAGGGTTAGTGCTAGCGTTAGAGGCATCGAGTCTTAGGGTTAAAGTCGGCAGGGTGCAAAGGGAGCTGGCTTTGGATTCCCATAGCTTTACTCTAAATCCTTCCTTTGTCACTTACTACCTGGTTGACCTTGGGCAAGTCTCTTCACCTCTCCGGGCTTCAACTCTCTTGCTGGCAAAATGAAGAGGCTGAATTGGATGGCCTCGGTGGCCTTTTCAGTTCTTGAGCCTCTGACAGGTCCTATGAGACACATGACTCTAAGGATCAAAGGTGCCCTCTCCTCCACACAGTGGGGACAGCCTCAGCTGGGGACCACCTTTGGGGGAGGGGCCCAAATTTGGCACAAAGCTGCAGGTTCCCATCCCTTGAATGAAGCTTTTCCGAAGTTCACACAAGGCCACTGCTTATGGGGCTTCTAGCCGAACCCTGAGAAAATCCTCTTCCTCCTCTCCCGGGGGCCGTTGAGCCAGAGATTTCTCAAAGCTCTATGTGTCCCATAGGGACCCCATAGGGTCCCCATAGGGGTCCCATTTTCTAGACAAGAGCACAGGGTAGGAAGGCATTTTAGGAGAAAGGACTTGGACCCAGAGGAAGAAGTGGTTACAAGCTCAGAAAGGCAGAGTCAAATTCTGACCATGTCATTTATTAGCTGTGCGACCTTGGGCAAGTCACTTCACCTCTGCTTGCCTCAGTTTCTCCTTTCATTTTCTCTAAAGTATGCACAGATTTTTGTTTCTTGTCTCTGTCTTCAGCCACAGCAGAAATGGTTGCCAAGGTGGATTTATTCTTCCATAGGATCCCACTTCATTTTGTCAGCCACAACGTTGACCTTTGGGATCATTGATCTAGGATGGGTGGGCATACCCCACTTGACTGGAAAATACATATGCTGCTTTCTCTAAGGCAAAAGAAGTAGGGGACACCCAAGCCTTGGAGGCTGACCACTTGAGATGAGATGAACTCAGTGCCTCTTAGGGGCTGCTACCTTGTAATATCCAAAGGAACCTGGACTGGGCTAAGCTGGTTGGGATTTACATAGGAGTTCACCTGGCATTGTGTTTCTCCTTTGTAATGTCCACACCCACTGGGAACTGGGAGAGAAATCCTGGACAGGGTCCTTGCTCACCAACAATGCAGGGAGAACTCCCAATTTGAGCTGGGAAGGGAGCTTGGGTCTGAATGGACCCCTGACCTCAACAGGTTTGGACATTCCTTGGGGGAGGCTGGGAGGATTCTGAGACCCCAGGACACTTCCCAAAGAGACCCCAAGTTGAGTTCCCCTCAGTCTGGCAGACAATGCAGTATAGTCACGTGCTGGCAGAATTGGCACCATCAGGTAGATTGGCAAGTTTCCCATTGTTCCAGTTGGTGCTTTTTAATATTGCTTGGATAAAGCCCGAGTGCCCTGCTCCCCCCTCCTGTTGTTCATCCTGCTTATGCTGCTGCCTCCAAGGTAAATCTTCCCACCTCTTGGATCAATAGGCTACTGGGCCTTAATTAAAGCTGTGGGAAGAAATTGATGCTGGAAATTAAACTCCTCCAGTATCTGGAAGCAAAGGGACTCTTGGGTTTGTCATGGGGGAATTTCCATTCTGTCTGAATAAATATTAAACAGACCCAGCCTCCTCCCATCAGGCTACAAGCGATGAAGCTCCCCACTGAAAGGCAGCCCCACGTGGTGACATTGTGGGGTCCTTGTGCATGTTAATGTCAGCTCACTGTAGCTGGGCACAGCCTGGGAGGGGAGAAGTTAACCCACTGTCCTTTCTCAGTGATTCTGGAGCACAGGCGCCATGGAGTGTTGAACCTCAACCCCAAACCTAAAGATCAGTCAATCATTTTAATCTGTGTCCCTTTGGTAGGCAACACCAAATCGGGATTCCTGAGGTAGGGAAATCCTCAGTGACCCTCTAGTCCAGTCCACACCTGAAAAGTAATCCTGTCTAGAACATACCCAACAAGTGAGCATCCTGCTTTGCTCCAAGTTCTCTAATGAGGAGGAGCCCGTCACCTTCCATGGCCACCCCTTCAAAATTTTTCTTCACCTCAATCCTAAATTTGCTGTCTGTGAGCTCTACGCATTACTTCTATTTCTGCTTTCCGGGGTCAAGAGTGCTGACTTTGAAATCAGAGGACCTGGGTTCAAATCTCATCTCTGATGATGTCCTAACCAGTATGACCTTGGGCAATTTGCTTCCCTCCCTCTCGAATTTCCCCCCATAAAATGCCTTAATGGCTGCTGCAGTGCCTGTGACCTCAAGAGGTGGTTTCCTGAGCCTAAGCCTGAGCCCTCTTTCCACTGGACAGCCCTTCAGATACTGGAGGACAGCTGCCAGGTCTCTTCTCCAGAGTAAGGTCCTCAGCTTCCTCCAGTCAATTCTATGTCATGAACACGACCCCCAAGTGAGGAAGGAGAGACACTAGTCTTTCAGTCCTCTCTTCATGCAGAGCACTGTCAGGGTAGAAGGAGAAGAGAGGGATGAAAACATAGATTACTTTTTCATCGAGTTGTCCAACATGGAGTGGGCTGCCCAGAGATGTAGTGAGCTTCCCATCACAGGATGGAACTAAACAGAGGCTGAACTTTTACCTTTCTTGGGCGCTATGGAAGGACAGCCTCATTGGAAGGGAATTTGGACTTGACCTATCTGGTCCCCTGAGCCGGGAAAACCACATGCTTCCTCTTGGAAAGAGTTCTGGGAGTGATGTCCTCCTTAACCCAGGTTTCCCCATAATGTAAAAGAGTGCAGCTGCAATAACTTCGACAGAGATTGGAGGGGGGCTAGTTGTGGGCAGAAAGAGACGGAGGCAGAGACTGAGAGGTAACAGAGCTGGGTTTTCAACTACAAAATGTGGGAGCCAGCTGCTGCCCACCCCAAATGTACCTGGCCCCCATGCCTCCTTGGCCAGGCCTCTCAGAATTTGGAGCTTCCTTTAAGGGCCAATCTAGGCTGTCCTTGGTCCTGCTCAGATGCTAGGGCTCTCTCTCCTTAGAGTGCCTCCTCTTCTCTAGACCTTTCTATTGCTCCCCAGTAGAATTTAAGCTCATGGATAGGCAGTGGTTTAATTTTTGCCCTTGTCTGGCAAGCCCTTAGAACCCAGCCCATATCAAGTCTTTTATAAACCCTTATTGAATTGAATTGAACCAAGACCTGAATTGAGAGTGATCAGTGTTGACGAGAGAAGGCTGAGGTAGGAAGCAAGACACAAAACAGTGAAGTTGAGGAAGCCAACAGGGGCTTCCTGTCCTTTCCCATGGTCATGACCCCAGTCATTGACCCCGACCTTTCTTCCTACCCTGAGATGGTGTCTAGGATCTTTGCCCCCATCCCTGGACTCCCACCTCACTGGAGCCCTATCCCCTCGATCTGGTTGGATTAGGCCCACTTGGCAGGGCCCACACAGCTACCCTTCCAAAGGTATTGCTCTTGCTAACAGACTCGAGGGCTGGGGTTCTTGAGTCTTTGGTGTCCTGGCGACCCCTTTGGTAGTCAGCCTGGGGAAGCCAAAGGACACCCTCCTCTTTAATGTATGTGACAAAATAAAGAGTTACCAATGAAACCAAGTATGTAGAAATGCAGTAGTCAAAATCATAACAAGTTCATAGGCTCTGGGTAAGAATCTGTTTAAAGAGACTCCTCATCTAGCAGGGCCAGCTTCTCTCCTTTCCTCCCTCCCTCTCTTTCCTTGTTTCTTTGTCTCTGTCTGTTTCCTTCCTCCTCCTTGACCATCTTCAGGGTAGCTACCTGATCGCTGCTCCTGACCCCTCCCTGCCCCTTCCCACTCCAATTCTGGAACCCTGATCCCATCAGCTCTGCCTCTGCTCCTACCAGGAATGTGTCAGTCTATTCTTCTAAGGACCATCTCCAGGCCAATTTCTTCCTCCCTGGTCACTGCTCCCCTCCTTGTATGGTCTCCTCTATTAGACTGAAAATTCCAAATCTTAGTGTTTAGAGCAGGAAGGGGTCTTAGAGATCATTCCTGAGCAAAGAGAGGCCCAGTAAAGATCTCTATTGATTTGCCTGAGGTCATAGATGCAGTAGGTGGCAAAGGCAGGACTTGAACTCAGGTTCTTGACTCTAAAACTAGTACTCTGGATTGGACCATCCTATTAGACTATTTCTCTCTCTCTCTTTCTCTGTATTTGTACCCCCCCTCCCCCCCAGTGCTTATCATGCTGCTTGGAACACATAAGCACTTAACATGTGCTCTCTTTCCTTTCTATCTCTCTCTGTTTATTCATTCATTTTTTGTCTCTCATTGCCTCTACCCTTCAACCCACTTATCCAATATCAATCAACACAACACATATAACTGGATTAATACTTAATTCAGGGAAGGGGGAAAGAAGTACATGTTTATTAAGCACCTATTGTGTTATTTTGAGGAAACTGAGGCAAACAGAGTTAAGTGACTTGCCCAGGGTTACACAGCTAGTAAGTGTTTGAGGTCAGATTTGAACTCAGGTCTTCCTTACTCCAGGGCCAGCCAATGCACTGTGACACCAAGCTGCCTCTGATAGCTGGTAGCTCCAGTACATAAATTCTCTCTGTAATTTCCTCAGTGTAATACTCCTTGCAATAGAACATATCGCAGGCTGTCTGAGCTTACTGGATGGTAATCATGATTTTCTGTATCTGAAAACCCTTTGCCTGGTATCACTCACACACTTAGGCAGGCAAACACTCTCTGTTCTCAGGCCTATTGTTGAAGCTTGAAGCAGAGCATTCATGGGGGTGCACTCTACTTGTCCTTTAGTTTCAGACAGACTGTCACTTGGAGAAGGATAGACTTATTCTGCTCAGCCCCACGGGCCAGAACTAAGAATACTTGCAGAAGCTGCGAAGTAGCAGGTTCAAGATAGATGTCCGGAAATCCTCCCTCACAATATCATGGAAAGGACTGTCTCAGGGGAAGGAGGTCTTCAGTCAGAGAAGCTGGACCACTCATTAGCTATGTTATTGCAGACATTCTTTTGGGGGTATAGGTTGGACTAGAGGCCGTGGAGGTCCCATCCACCAGACATTCTATGAATTTGCTTCCCAGGTTAGTGTGACCTGCTAGAGAGGGCACTCCCTTGCTTCCATCTTCTAGGGCCCTGAATTCACCAGTCTTTAGAGAGGTGGGGCTTCTGTGGAGGTAATTCATATTAGAGACTGATCTCTCACAAACTTGATAAAATGATAGAATTCCATTAGACCACTGAGCCTTTCAGGGATTTCCAGTTTACTCAGGCTTTCCAGTGCCCTGGACACTTGCAGGCATAATCTGTATTTCTAGATGCCTGGGTCACCTCAGCCACAAACCCCAAACCAAGGCTACTATCTGCCCTTGCTTGAGAAACAGCAACCAGGAACAAGAGTCTTGCTTGTTTCTTACTCATAGCATCTGCCACCTTCCCTCCTTCTCTCCCTTCCTGTCTTTCTTTCTTCCTTCCTCCCTCCCTCCTTCTCTTCCTCCCTCCCTCCCTTCCTCCCTTCCTTCCTTCTTTCCTTCCTTCCTTCATTCCTTCCTTCCTTCCTTCATTCCTTTGTTCCTTCGTTCCTTCGTTCCTTCCTTCCTTCCTTCCTCCCTTCCTTCCTTCCTTCCTTCCTTCCTTCCTTCCTTCTTTCCTTCCTTCTTTCCTTCTTTCCTTCCTTCCTTCTTTCCTTCCTTCCTTCCT